>NW_010239871.1:36662-52866 GCF_000690775.1 Eurypyga helias | reverse complement strand
TGCCGTGACTCCCCGCCCTTCCCCGAGCCGCGGCGTGCCTTACTTTGCAAGCCACCCGGTGCGGGCAGAGCTTCCCGAAGCCCAGGGGGGGCTGAATCCGCCGGAGCAGGGTCACCACGTCCAAGTGTTTGATCCGTCCCCTGGAGAAGAAAACACAGTGAGGGTCGGAGCCCTGGACCCCGTGATGGGCACAGAGCGTCTCCTTTTCCCGGAGCGTTACCTCCCGTATCAATAGCCCCAAGCCACTGGCTTTGGAGACTTGTGCCAGCGCGGAACAAAGCGCTGAATTCCCTCCTGGGCAGCAGCTGGGCTTCGTTTAAGTCCTGTGAATGGCATGGCAAAAGCAGAATCCTCCCAGGGAAGGGAGGACAGCTGCCAGAGCCAGAGGTGGGGCTTCCAGCAGGGGACACGGGCGGGTGGGAGGAAAAAAAGAGCTTCCCGTATACAGATGGGAAGGAGCAGGATGTCATCTGGACTGAGCAGCTATCTATTATATGGCTTCAGCCACTGCAGTCCTGCCTTCCAACAAGCACCAACAGTAGCATCTGTTTGGTTAACAAACAGTACATTCGTTAGAATCCTGTGCTTATCCCCTATCCATATTAAAAGTCCCTCTGGGCAGCCACCGTGGATGGGAAGAAGGGTTTCATCACGCGCATCACTGATAATGTGACACGGCCTCGCATATTGCAGAACCTGAGCCCAAATTAATCTTGACGCTGTGTCTCATAAACAGATCTGCTTTCAGTTTACACCAAGATCTCTTTCCACAGATTTTGCATTATGAAGGGGGCTTTGCAATTACGATTGTCAACCGTACCGCGGTGCCGCGGGGATCTGAATGCACTTTAAGCCTAAGCATGTGTCAAACGGAGCATATAATACCGAGCGTCAGTTAAGCCCTTGCGCGAGTTGTTCTCGTGTAACTTTAAATCCCTGCAAGCCTGCCGATGCGAGTGACCCCACAGACAATGCAACGCGGCCGTGTGAAGGTACAGGTTGTGGTGGGCCTACATGACACATGACACAATGGAGATTTGAGCACAGCAGCTCTGCTGTGAGCAAAAAGTCAAATACAAGAGCCGCAGCTCCAAACACGCAACAATAAACTACCCTCTAACCTCCTTCGCTCAACCTCCCGCTGCCCCTCCCCGAACAGTCTATATCTGCCCCCGACCGAGAGTGAAGCCAGGTAACAGTGCAGCCTAAAAGCTGAGATTTTTGTGTCTACCCTTGCACTGCTGGCTTATGGATTCACCAGCGATACCTTGGGGTTCCTGCAGGAAGAACAAGGCACTGGGTCTAGAGAACAGGAAATAACGGGCCTGTTCTCCTGAGGGGCTCTGATATCCAGGCTGGGTTACTTACTTGGCTTCAGGGTCATACTCTGCCCAGATCCTTTTAAACTCATCCAGGTGGTGTGGTCCTAAAATGGACCAGTCCCGTGTCAGGTAATCAAAGTTATCCATTATAACAGCTACAAAAAGATTGATGATCTGCAAACAAGGACAGAGATGACTTGATGGATGAGGCAGGCAACAGCAGACTTTACCGGGTTCTCCATTTAAGGTCTGGATTTGGACTCGTAAAACTAGGAAGCCGTTGGGGTGGGTTCTGTATTCCCCCATGCCAGCCCCCCAGTTTAAATGGGAAGATCCCAGGGGCGGGATAATCTCAGGTGGTCACATCTTGCTCTTTCCTCCGGAACGGATGAGGCCCAAGTTTGCTGAATGCTTAGACATCCTGTGATGGCTTTTTATTTACCTGTGTCTTTGCCTAGCAGAAGGGGGTAGTGGTGGGAGAACCTGGGATTTATACTCTGCAGGCAGTGGGGCTGAGATAAAAGTCCTTTCTTCTTGCCCAGGACCAACACTTTTAAAGCGTGGCTGCTGTTTGCTGGGAGAGTTTTGCGCACTGATGCCAGCTGCAGAGCATGTGCTGTCGCTCTGAGCAATGCCACATTGCCAACACGGAGCAGATGCAAGTGGGATATGTGTATTCTCACAGTCATTGCTGCTGGCAGGGGAGGAAAAACCTGCTCAGCAGCCAGAAGGAAGGTAGGAGGGAAGGTGGGAAGTGTGGCTGAGGCGTTGCTAGCCTCAGCACAGCCCACAGCACGCTAATTTGGTTTTCTCATTGAGGGGGAGGGGGGAAGAGCGCTCCTTCGCTGTGCACAAAGGATTGGGATTGGAAGCAGAGCATCCCCCAGAGCTGGAGGGAGGCAGGAATGGTGGTGACCAAGGGGGTGTCGTCACTGAAAGGGTGCTGCTGGGAAAGACCCCATGGGGAGATTTCCCCTCCTTGAGATCATCCTTCTGTTGTGTAGAGTGCTGATATTTGGGGAGGTGGGGGCGCAGTCTGACAGCGGGCAGGTTTCGGTTGCTGGGGCGGACTCACCAGGAAGGCACAGAGCATGTAGAAGCTGATGAAATAGAAGACAGCGAAGCTGCTGCCACAGGAGTGATCGGCTTCGGTGGAGTTGGCCGGCTCTGACTCTGGATCGCACTTCTTGTCCGGGAGACACGCCAGCATGATTTCCTGCCAGGCCTCACCGGTGGCACACCTGGGCATGGCAAAGGGCAAGGGAAAACAGCGGTGACCTTCCGTGGGAGGGAGACTGGCACATCAGCTACCTGTTCCTTCTCCCATGAACATTAATGGGAATTTGGCCACTGAGGTCAATTAAGAGCAAGTTAGGCCAATGGCCGGGCTTTGACATACACTGGCACACCCTGCTCCTCTTTTTGGCTTTGCTGCCATCATCTGCATGTTGTTCCTGACTGCCTTTGCCTACTCTGGGTACGGGGCTGTCATGTTCCAACCAGCCAGAGTCACCGAGACGTGTGTGACGTGACAATGGATCGCCTGAAAAATCTCCATGAAAATGAGGAGAGTGTGTCAAATTTGTGCCAACTCCCCACCCCTTCAGCCCCCCTCCCTGGCCCTGGCACACCTGGCCACAGCTGGAGTGGGGTGACATGCTAAGCTGAGCTGGGCATGGCCATGCCCAAGCACAAGTGGGAGTTCACATCCCCTTCCCTGCTAAAATAAGCTGGAAGGCATACTGGTTTGGTTTGAACGAAAGGAGGAGTTTGTGATGCACGTCAGCATTTGAGAGTGCTGAAAACCGGCTGCCTTCCTTCGGAGTAGGAGGACTCGCCTCCCTCGCCAGCACTGAGCGTTGGCCAGTGTCAGCTGGCAGGGTGCAAGGCTGAACGGGCTGGTGGCTTCATCTGACGTAACCCCCAGGCTCCCCCCGGCTAAGGGACAGCGCGTTTCTACTCACCTCGTGAGCGTGACACGGTGGAAGGGGAGAAGCCGTGCCCAAGAGCAGAGGAATCGTGCTCCCAGACTGACACAACCCAGCGCTGTCAGACACCCACCTGAAAAGCAGCAGCACTGCCTGGGGGAAGGTCTGGAAGTTGTTGTTGCGGTTGATTTCTGTGGTATCGTTCAGCGCAATTTTACCAAATACCTGGTGGAAAGCAGAGGTTTTTTTAGGTTAGCCCTGCAAAACCCCCAACCCTCTTGTCACCTGTAGCTCTTAGCCTCACCCTGACTCTGATATTTAACAGTACCTGCTCTTCTCTTAAAACATCTTTTCCACAGGTCTTTCGTACATGCTGTTGCTTCCCTTGCTTGTGCTTTATCACCAGAAAAGCACTCATTTTGTAACAAGAGACATCTTTTGTTAAAACAAGAGATCCTTCCTGATTTCATGCACTGTGAATACGTGATACGGAGCCTTATTTTAACAGGCGCTCGTGGGGAGAGGGGTTCAGCTGAAAGAAATCAATAACACAGAAGAAAAGGCTCCTTCCTCCATTGCTTATCTGTCTTCACCAGGAGGAAATGACAGCAAAAGACCAGCAGCTGCAAAGACTTGAGCTTCCAACTCTGTGGGGTGCCTTGGATCTTCCCAGAACAATGTAAAGTATGTGTCCTCGGATCTGGAGATCGTCCAAATGCTTGCCCTTCTAGTAGCCACGCTTGTCACCAGCAGGTGTTTCAGCCCCGGCACCCCCCTGAATGCAGCAGCGCGAAGATGGTGACTAGATTTGCCCAGACAGGGATGGCTCACAGCTTCCTTCCGTGCCCAGCCGACTGCCGCGGCAGCTCCATCCAGCCGCAGCACGAGGCCTGCAACCACCAGCAAACCTGCTCAGCGGCCTGCCCTCGGCTGTAAGGCCCCCAGCGCGGGAGAATGTCACGCTTCTTTGAAAAAGTCGTGTGTAGCTTTGGCACCGGGACCCAGAGCTTAACAAACCCCGCCTGACAGCGCGGGCTCAGCACGGCACACTCAGTCAGGACTATTTATTCCCCATCGATAGCAACATGACAGAGATCTCGAGGACTGAGAGCTGTAATCTCGCAGCCAAAACGAGCAGCAGGAACAGAGCAGCTCTGAGGGAACGCGGAGCTTCTTTTCAAGCAAAATGTCACTGATAATTAACACCCCAAAAGAAACGACGAGGTGGAGAGGACTGCGGGGACAATGGCGGGGAGGCCATGCCAGACGGGAGGGAGGGTCTGTGCGTGGCAGGGGTTCCTCATGGATGCGTGGGCCTTCCCCAGTCCCGACCGCCCCCACGCCGCGGGTAGCTCTGACAGCCCCAGCTGCACTGGGGAGGAGCAGGAGCACAGATTAAATGCTCAGAAGCAGTTTGTTCTGAGGCAGCCCATATTTTTCATTTCAGGCAAGCGTAAGCAAGGGAACTTCCCATGCTGGAAGTCTGATTTTCCCTTCGACCCTGCAGCTTCCCTCACACACGGCGCACCGGCGGCAGCAACTGCGGGTGCTCTGCATTAGGCACCTACAAGGAGCTGCAGGTAGAGGTTCCTCTCTCATGGCCTCTTCAGTCTGTGCCTCCTGGGCCACAACACAAGTGGCTTCATCCATCAGCATCAATTTGGATTTTTCCACTCGGGCACATTAGGTAGTGAGGCTTGAATGTTGTCACGCTCCAAGTCAGGGAAGTACCTGAGATAAAGCGGTAGGTCTCCTTTATGTGGGAAATGCTTACCTTTTCATCAGAGCTGGTACATCTGGTCTTTCAAGGTAGTTGCTTAATGGAGCGAGGAAGGCTTTTCCTCCCTACCTATCCCTGTGTGTGAGGGAACTCCATGTGGGAGCAGGATCAAGAGAACAGCTCGCAGAATGTCTGAGGTGCCACTTGGATAAAAAGTAATGATAACAGGTCTGTGGGCTCTAAGCAAAGAGGGAAGATGAGAAAAGTTGGTTTTCTCATTGGAAGACAGGAGGGCAGGAAACAATCTAGTAATCTAGATCAGTGTGAAAGACAGATGTATGATCTTCAGGCTGCTGAGACGATTAAAACAGAGTCTTGAACATAAGCCAAGGATTAAATAGCCAACTTAGAAATAGCTGACAGAAATGGGAATAGAATTACAGAATAAAATATCTAGCCCTGGCAGTGCCCCGACCATTGTAGACCCCATCTGTGTGGGTGCTTGGAAGCCATTTTTAATGCCTTGTGTAGCTGCACAACACTAGTGTAATACTCTCAAGCGATTTTCTGTATAGCCCAGGTAATCCTGTAAGATCTCGGCCATTTCAGCTAGTTAGGTATTAAAGGCAAAACTACCAAGTTTACAGTAGGACCCTAGTAGACTAAATGACAGCTGTAATTACTGGGGGCAATTGAGATAACCTATGATAATTCAAGAGAAGATTAGTTTTATTTTTCAAACTAGGGGAGGATAGATGGAGTCTGTGAAAAGATGATAACAGGAAACAAATTAAAGCAAGGGCACAGAGGTCAGATGAATTTTGTTACAAATTCTGTCGGCATTGTGAAACCAAGAAGCTGTCATGTTTGAAGACCTCTGGAAACAATTACGCCATGCCTTTCTATACTTTGGTCTCTGGTCCCAGATGGCTGACTTGTCTGAGATCTTTGATTAACACCGAAGTGGAAAGTGAAGCTTAGTTTGAAAAGCAGCACAGCAAAGGAGGCTGGGACTGTCACAGACTGTGCCTATATGACACGCTTTCTTCAGTGGTCTGTATGCAACACCAGTTCTTTGCACAGATGAATGCTCAGGCTGGTTCCAAGTTCATTTTGCAAGCTGAATAGGATATTGTATTGATGTAGCTTCCTGAAGAACTGGCACAAACACAGAGCGTCGGTACATTGGGTCTGATCCCATATTTACCTTCACGGGTGTAAATCAAAAGCTGCTCTTTACAACTCAGTGGAAGTTACACCAGTGTGAAAGTGATGCGAGAGAAAAATAGGGTTTGTTCAGTGCAGCACAGCCATAAGCCCACTGAAACAACTATTTTTAACCAATGAGCGAGGCAGTAAATCTCCTTTTCCACTGCTCCTGGGCGTTCCTTTGAGAGTGTGGAGGGCAGGCATGGTCATTTTGCTGTTTCCATATTGCATTCTGCCATTAAATGGGTCGTTTTTTGTTATTTTTCTGGAGTCTGTTGTGCTCCTCTTGGAAGGGCGTAGGCAGACAATGTTTTCCAACCCAGGTTAGCTGCCATCCTACCTTACTGGGCGAAAACACGATTGCAATCCCCTACAACCAACCACCTATTGATCTAGTTACTTTATAGGTCAGTTCCCAGAATTATCAGGGGACGACAAGACAGGGCTGAGCTCTTTAGCATCACTTACCTGCATCCCGATCACGGCGTAGATGAAGAACAACATCACTATTAGAAGAGCCACGTAGGGGAGAGCCTAGAAATAAAAAAAAAAAAAAAAAAAAAAAAAAAGAGAGCACTGTGTCCCCACCGAGCCTGACACACCGGCTTTGGGAAACTGGACAGAGGCTGGCCCCGAGCTTGGGGTCTGTAATTCGCCCAGGTGGCCACTAGATGCCTCTACAGGCCCGCGTTTGCTCGCCCTCTGCCACCCAGGCTCCCACGCGTGACGGTGCTGGCCCTCCATCAGCCCTGCCCTTGGCGGGGTGAGGAAGGCGAAGGCAAACCCGCTACCTACAGCTGCTGACCCACAGCGAGGGGAAAACTCTCATAACCACTATTACTCCGGCACTAACGGCAGCGTGACTTTTCTGGATCCAGCCCTGGTGACATAAAAACCTCAACAGCGGCCGAGAACCAAATTTGCGGCTTCTGCTGCAACGGCCGGTACCCTCCCAAGTGCCTAAAGCAGCACCAGCGTTGCACCCTGTTGTGCTCGGTGTCTCTGAGGCTGTCTGCAACGCCCTAGGTGCCTGCGACCTGCTGCTGAGGAGGGAACGCAGAGCCCCGATGCGTGTTTCTGAGGGCAGAGCTGCCTCCTAAGAAGAGGCCGGAGCACTCGGCAGAGTGCCGAGAGCTATCCGTTTCCTCCACCGCTAGCAGGAATCAACGGCGCAGCTCGGGACCTCGCAGGCTGTTGAAGAGGAATTTTCTACTCTGCTGCTTTTGAAATATATAGGGCTCAGACCAGAGATTTCCAGACCGCGCTCCAGCGGCAAGGAGTACGGTCCCTGGTCTGGGTTTTGAATGCCCCATTTCACAAAGAGCCTGCAACGTTATTATTTTTTTAAAATGTGAGCTTATTTACACGTTTTAGGTCTAAATTCAACAGGGCTAAATCCCATAGGAAGAATCGAGGGAAAATGTTCACTGACCACTGTGGAGATTTGACTAAGATCTGCAGAAATCATCTCAAAGATATCTGTACATTAAAATGGCAAAAATTCAAACCTTTAAACAATGTCTGTAATCATCACCTTGAGGGTCAGGGGCAGATTCCTCTGCGTTTTATGGGGTCAGACGAATCTGTATGATTACCCCACAACGTCAGTGGAGATACACCAGCTCAGAACTGGGCTCCAAACATTGATGATGATGATGATGATCTATTTGGGACTTGATACACACAAGACCTAAGAAGAACTTCTGAGAGAGTGTCCAGGCAGGACTGGGGGTGCATAACCTCACCAGTTCTTCTATCTTTCTAATGGGGATGGGAGAAGCGTTTTCCCTCCTTGCTGTCTGGCCCTCCACTTTCTTTCCCACTCCTCCCCACTGATGCACCTTCCTACTCATCTCTGCCCCTTATTCCCCACGGCTCCTTCAGCTCCCCACCTCCTGTATTCCACTCTCCCGGCTCTGTCCTCCCTCGTCTCCATCCTTCCCTGGCTTTACCGCTTTGTCCTCACGATTCCCACGGCCTTGCCTTGCCCTCGGCACCCCTCTTGCTTCCTACTCCTCCCACTCACCAGCCCGGGCTCTGTTGCTATCCCTGCGGGCGGAAACCCCGCTGAGCATTTTCCCACCACAGGCTCCTCTGACCCATCCCCAGCTTGTATTTAAGCACGGTGCACCATGCCCACGGTAGTTACGATGGGATCTGAGCTCCAGCACGACTTGGTTGCGTATCAGGCTGCCCTGTGTGAGCACAGACACCTCCTAGAAGCATGTGGGGACACAGGGAAGAGCCCGTGCCAGACAAAGTCTGCAGGGATCCCAGATTTTGACAGTGGGAGTGGCTGAGTTAAGTGCTCTGCACAGTGGCTATTCTTGGCTACCAAAGGAGCCTCCCAGTAGTTGCAAGAGGAGGAGCTCTGAGCAGAGAATACCATGTTATAAAAGGCTTTCAAAGGAAAAGGCACTTGCCTGCAGTGACTTTTTTTTTTTTCCCTCTGCTGTAGAAGATATCTCCCTTGATACTTTCTCCCATCACCCTACAACCCTGCCTAAAGCGACTCTCCAATCAGAGGTCTGAAGGTCACTGGAGGGAAGTACTAGGCACTCCCTTTCCCATCCATCTCATCCCCTCCAGCCAAGGGCCGTGGCAAGCTGAGCTCAGGATAAGAGCGAGCTATTGCTAAAGAGGCTGGAGGGGCACAGGGACATGGGGAGGAGAAGCAGGAACTGGAAAGTGTGACTCTGTCCCCTGCATCGGGGATGGCTGAGCGGTGCCAAGGGAATCTCATTCCTATGCATCCAGACAAAATGGTTCCCACTGGAGCCACCCAAATAACAACCTGGAAGTTAGCAACCATGTAAGCAGTGGAAAAAGTCGCTGTGGTACGGATGTGTCAGCAAACCGCCGGGCAGTATTAGATCCTCTGGCAGTCAAGGAGTGTGCAATGTGAGATCCTTTGCGTGAGCCTGGTGGTCTGGCTACCGAGACCACCCGAGAGCTGCGCTGGAAAAGGTCCAGATCGCTCCCTGGAGCACACATGTGCCACTTCTGCTGACAGAGACCGAAGTCGTGGTGACGCAGAGCGCTGCAGGCTTTGGTCCCAGCCTGTGCTGTAGCTGGTCAGGTTTAAGTTTTAAGCTGTGGATCAACTCCTTTCCCATTTCAGTCAATGAAAATGTTGTCAACCATTTAAAACCTCAACCTGAGGGGTATACTGTTGCTGTTTCAAGACTTGTGTGTTGCACAACTCCTCTTTCATTGTCCAGTGGTGTGTCCTCCATCTTTTCTTATGTTTTGACCACCATTTGTATGTCTGTGCTGTCTTTCCCTGGCACTTCCTCTGGACCTGCCCTAGCTAACACCCAGGTTGGGCTGGTTTAGTAAATCCAGGTCGAGTACTTGTTAAATGCAGGAATATGCTATAGTTCATCTCTAACTACCATTTTTTCTGTATGTGGCTAAGTTGGGGGCTGGTTTGGAAGCAGTTTTTCTAGCAAGTAGCTATCTTCTGGTGTTTGTTTCCCCCCAGAGGTGATGATTCTTACCCAGTCTGATCTCCTTAAGTCTATCTACTCTGGTACTTTACCCACCGCTGAAGTGCAACCTGCCTCCAGGGCAAAAGCAGCAGCAGTAATAACTTGGCATTGTTACCAGGGCCGAAGGTGCCAGGCCAAAAAGGTGAAGTTCTTCCTGGATGAAAGCATGGGAGTCAGTCACACACCTCTAACACTCACTGGAAATCCCCAAAACAAGGCTTAAGGGAAACTTAATTGAGACCCAGGCCTTTCCCATAGCTGTGGATTTCGCTTAAAAGAACAGATACAAAATACAGCTAAAACAGAAAGGAAAGAGGAGATTGAAGGGTTACAGACAAGCGGTAATTGAGTTGAACTGAGCTATCAAGGCTGTTCAGGAAGGTCTCAAGCAATTACTCATGCTTTAGAGATGAGACTCATACCCACGCAGTCATCCCCTCGAGCCCCCTCTACTTGACTTGTGCCACGTGCCACTGGCGCACACAGCTCTGACCAGCCGCCCCGGAGCTCTGGCACAAGCCCTCCCCGAGAGACCACCACGGGGAAATAAAAAGGAGTTAGGTCTTACTTAGAGACAAGTGAAAGAAGAATACCTGGAAGGACTTGATGAAGGTCCAAAGCAGCGTCCGGATGCCCTCCCCTCGGCTCAGGAGCTTCACGAGACGCATCACGCGGAAGAGTCGGAAGAAGGTGATTGAGATGCGAGAGTTTTCCTCTGCGTTCTGGAAGCCATTGGCACAGAGGCAGGAGTTACAACAGCACGGGAGGAACAGGGGCCCTGGGCCACAAAGGACGCTATGCTGAGAG
Organism: Eurypyga helias; assembly: GCF_000690775.1. Classification (NCBI taxonomy): domain Eukaryota; kingdom Metazoa; phylum Chordata; class Aves; order Eurypygiformes; family Eurypygidae; genus Eurypyga; species Eurypyga helias. The sequence goes on along the minus strand of NW_010239871.1, from coordinate 42,389 downwards.
CTCACTGCACTGTTCCTTGTCCTGGTACTGCTCCCTGGGTGTGCACTGCCCTGGTATCCCAAGGATGGGCCAAGGCCGGTCAAGCCTGCCCTCTCTCCCACGGTGGTGGCTTCTCTATGGGGGCTGTCCCTTCAGATTGTCTGGACTTTTGGGGATTAGGGATGTGTCACGCTATAAACCTCTCCATTACGTCTCCTCCTCGCATTGGGAAGATGCATTTCTCCTCTGGCATTGTACTGGAGGAGAAAGATACTTTCTCTTTTGACCCATCTCGGGTGTTCTACCCCAGCAAACGCCTCAGCCAGCAGTTCTAATGAATCTGGTGTCGGGCATCAAGCCAAGTGCTGCTTGCTCTGCCGGGAAACAGTGGCAGGTGCCAGGTCTGCTGCGGGGTGCGAAGCCCCATGGGCAGCTGCTGGCGTCACTGGCAGCCCCTCTGTCCCCGCTGCTGTGACCATGCTCCTGGGGGCTGGGCCGTGGTCGCTCCCTCCCACTGCTCCCTGTTCGGGCCTTTCGCATTTCTCATGACCCCTTTGTATTTCCCACAGTCTGCGCACTGACTGTTTTTTTTTTTAAAAACATCTTATTTTGGCTTCACTGCTACCGTTCAAGTGTGCAATATTTTAAAATAGTCTTTCTTCTGGCCTGTTTTTGGTTTTTTTTTTTTTTCCTCACAGCATCTGCTTTGTCCCTAAGCATTTTCCCCTGGGCCCATAACCTCAGGAAGGTTCCTCAGCCTTCACACACATGAAGGGACTGTCCATCCGCCTGAGCGCTGCCGTGGTGGCTGGCTCACCTGGACCTCAGCTCAGGACCCGCTGCCTAGCTCGAGGGGAGGCCAGCCACAGAAAATGCCGTGTTTCCCCGTTCGTTAACTCCCTAAAATCCTGTGCAAAGCCAGTGATTTCCACCAGCAGCACTGTGGGAACGTGACCTCCTGTCACAGGGGGAGATAACACTGTCACCCTGCCACTTGACCTGCCGTGGAGCAAGGAAGTGCACAGAAAGCCCCTCTCTGTCCCCGCCCAGGCTGCAAAGACTGCAGTTTGAGTCTAAACGCCACCGAAAGAGTAACATTTAGGAGGAAGAAACAGTGCAGATCACCCCAGCTGTTAACTACTCACCACTGTGTAAACCAAGAGAGAACAGACCCTTTGGATTTCCTGTCACCAGGCAGCAAAACCAGCCGCTGCTCACCTGTCCGCTCCTGATAAACTCCAAGGCACGGGAACTGCCTGGACAGACGTTTCTGGGGGTAGATGTTCAGCTGAGGACGCGTACCCCTGCGCTGTGTGCGCTCCTGTTTCCATCCCAGGATGAGCAGACTGGTGCTGAGCTCTGCTGAGCCCCAGCTGGAGCCATACCCCAGGTCCTGCTGCGCAGCCCTGGGGGAACGCAGGGGGCATAGCTGCTCGCTTGGTGTGTGCGAAGGAGGGAATGTGGCCACCAAGAAATCAAAAATCATGGCATTCATTACTCTCAGCACTACAGTCCCAGAGGGCTAACCATATGGTCACACCCCCCTCCCAATCCTACAGAAGTCCTACAGCCTCCCTTCCACTTTCACTAAGAAGCTAAACTCCAATACCACCGAAAAGAGAGCTGCGGTCCAAATTTAAAAGCTGTGTGGACAGCAGTGCTGCTGTGGTTGTGACAAAAAAAAAGGTGTTTTCTTATTCCACCTGCTCCTGCTTTTGTTGGCTTGGCCCCTTTGGTTGGGACATGGGTCTGAACTGTGGTTTTAGCACTTCTTCATCTTTCCTTGCTGAGAGGAGGCAGCTGCTGAATGTAGAAAAATATCCCTGTCCTCCTAGGGTCCTCGAGTAGGCAAAGGCTAAGCAGCGGATAAAATAGAACAAATTCCTTCCTGACACAAATCTGAAACTTACTGGAATCAAACCACTTAACCAAAAACACTCAATGATGCCTCGGGAGATTATGGTCATTTTAAGACTAGGTGACTACAGATTAGCCAGTGCTTGAGTAGCCTTGCTCGCTTCCTCCTGGCTTTCATCCAGCTTTTTGAAAGGGTATCCTTGCCAGAGGAGGGAGGTTCTGCAAAGTGGCAATCCAGAGGCTGGAGTTAAGCAACTCGGTTGGAGTGGTGTGGGAACCGCTTTGTACACCAAGGCAGCAAGCAGAGTTTGTGCGCACTATTGCATGACTTAACTCTTTTTTGGGCAGATTACAAACTCCAATGTTACAGTGAATCAGCTTATTGACGAGGAACTTCAGAGTCCCAAGCGTTCTAGCGTGGAAGCTTGGACATGGAGTAGCATTGCAAAGTCAATCAGCGCCGCACTGGTAGTGACACAGTTTGGCGCTAACAAGAAATCTTACCAGGTCTAGTTCTCTCTTGGTGATTCATTAGAAGGCAGAACGACAGTTAACTTGACCAAAGGAAAGCTCAGGATGCACAAGAGATACACATGTGCAGCATATTCACAGCTCATGTGAACACCAGACTCACACCAATACACGACATGGCAGCTTCATGCACAGATAACTAGGCTGGGCTTGAAGAGAGAACTCGTGATCACGGGGAAGAGAATAAAGGAGTGTGTTAGAGAGAGTGTCACAGAAGCTGGGAGGGTGGTCTGTATTTTCAGTCTTACCATAGAGGAAGAGCATTGGGTATGTTCAGCTGGCTTTAAAGAAAGGCAGACAGAAATAAGCTGTAATAAGTCTCCAATCAAGAGCCCTGGTAAACTAGGTCTTGGCTAACACAGGAGCAACAAAATGGCAGAAGAGGGCAAAAGGGAGTTTGAAAGAAATGCACAAGAGGCTGGGCTTATTCCCTAGGATGCCCAGGATCAAAGCTGGCCATGGCAGAAGTAGGTACAACTCCCACTGACTTTGATGGAAGCTGTATCCACTACCACCACATGTGGATTGCACCCAGTATCTCCTGAGTGCTCGACATCCTGCCATCCAGGCCGTGGAGGTACTGATATCGGTAAAATGTTGTCGTATCACTACTGTCACGTTCAGACAGGGGCTGATTTAGCTCCCCAGCTCGGGTCCAGGCCATGCCTGCACAGGGACCAGCCAGCTTCTAGTGCATCAGCCTGATTCGCAAACTCGTAACATCCCAGTGCTAAAGCAATGCCTTCTATTTGTATACCCCCACTCCCTTACACATAGTTCTGGGTGGTAACGTTGTTGTTGCTAAAACAACAGGTTGGGACAGGCTAATCAGCTCTTGGCACCCCTACAACACCCACAGCTTGCTGTACCTTCACCCACCTCACAGCAGAGCTCCAGGGATACAAAGGAAGTGCCCCCGGAGGCCAAGCTAAGCTGAGCTGAGCCTTGGTCATGCCTGGAAGAGTCCAGTTGCTAAAAACCCCTCTGCCTGACATTTTTTGATTAACTTCTGGGGCCATTTCCAATATCGAGGGTAGTTCTACAAAACACCCCAGGATGCAAATACCCTTAGGTGTAAGAAGCAGAATTGAAAATTAAATAAATCCAGCTTTATCAGGAGTCCTTCGGTTCAATGGTAACATAATCCCTCAGGCTTGACCTCTACCATATGCTCCATATGCCAAACCCGTCTGTCACTACTTCCTGTAACTACATCAGCAAGGCTGAAAACGATGTATTTCTTCTTCTGCCAGTGGCAGAATTCACCTCTAGCACCATGGACGACTCCTGCAGCATGCTTCTGCTCTCCGAGGACACTGCACTAACCAAACTGGCATTGCATTACCTAAACAAACCCTGCAGTTTGGATGCACAGCCTGTCTGGTGATGTAGGCAAATGAGAACAATTAAAAACCCGAGGTACACTTAATCATACAGTGTTCTTTCGGGTTAACCCATTGGTTTGGTATTGTCACCTTTCATTGCTGTTATCCTCCTCTTTCCCCTCTTTGCTCTTGTATTTTCTTGTCAGACCACATAAAGGCCAAAGTTGGCTCGAATACCAAATAAAGCAGCAGTGCCCACTGAGACGTCTCTTATAGACCAGGCACAGATTTTAATTTTGTGTTGCTGGGCAAACATCTCCTTTCCAGCAAAGAGTTTCTCTGTCCCATCCTCCTTCCTCTTTCTAGCTTTGCAAAGCATCTTTTCTAACGATAGAAGGAGCCATATTCTGCTAGTTGCTGCATTCCTGGCAGAAGGAACAAAGCCCCTTCTAACTAACTGAAGGAAGCCCAAAAATCTTCTGCACCTTTCAGGATTCTCTACCCTTCCTGGCTGACAGTGTTGCTGCATCTGTCACTGACTGGCTGAAAAAGCCTTCTAAGTTCCTGTGGAATTATACACCTTTATTGTAATTTTGAAATTGTTAGTTTTTCACCAGAAAACATAGATAATAGTAAGGTAACAGAGTAAAACAATATGTATAAAAGGATGTGATTGTGTAAGGCACTGTTGATCTGGGATGCTCAACTCAGAGGAGTTGGCATCATGCTGAAAAACTGGAAACCAAAGGTTCTGAGTACCTGTGGCACCGCTTGGAAAGTGAAGTAGAGGTTGACTTACTCCTTTCTTGTTCTCTAACTGGCCTGTGTTTTAAGATGGAAACATTTTCTGATATCCACAAAGGTTTCAGCGTGGAACCAAATCCTACCATTTTCCACCTGTGCCAAAAAGTCACCATATGGACCTGAGCTCAGATCTCTAAGAAGCCATTCCTAGGACTTTCAAGTGGGGCCATTCCTAACGATGAAGCCGAGAAAGCTATTGCTAGATTTTCTGAGACTCTTCAGCCTTGCAAGTGATGTGGGCATGCCAATTTTGGGACAAGGTCAGGCACCCCAGCACCTGAGAACATCGTAGTCACATCAGTTCACAGGGATGGAGGTACGGTGATAGGTACTTGGAATCAAAGCCAGTGGCTAATGCCCATCTGAAATGGGCAGGATTTCATTCCTGCAAACCTCAGAACAGTGTGCAAAAGCAAATCCTCATCCTGTTTAATGTCTTTGAAAGAACTTTTGGAGGTGCTACAACACTTAACTGAAGGCAGCCTTGGCTGTGCTTTGTTCTACTTGCAGCCTTCACTTCTCCTGCATGTGGTCTAATCTGCAAAGGGACCTCAAGCACTCTACCCTGCTCTTGTCATTCGGGGCACACAATTGAGTGAGAAAGGGCAGCAACAATAACCAAAATCAGTCAAGAGAGGATGCTCTGTGCAATTTCCATCACAGAGGAAAGGTACCTGAAGTATAAAAAATCCAGGGGCATATTAAGAGCGATGTAGAAGGGAACCTGCAGGCTAAGAGTGGGAAGAGAAATATCTGCAGCAGGATGCGTCTGTGTAAAGACGCTCCATGGGGATGAGTGCAATGAAACTGCCTGGGCTGTGTTTTTCTCTTGATGTCACCATATTTAAAAAGGTCATAGAGATGCTAAGGAGCAGAGGAGGTCAAGAAACAGAAAAGCATGTTCTAGAAGCTGAAGTAAAGATTCAGTAGGACAAAGACTGAGGGATCCCCGAATAACGTTTGAAAAGGCCCTCAGAATATTGCTGCCTGCATGGATCTCATTTTAACTCTGTTCAACGTGTACCAGAGCACCAACATTTTAAACAGACACATTGCTCGAGCTGCTGCTAACCCATCTGCATTCTTAAAACCACTACAGGCACAAAAAGGGAAAGGCACAGCTTACGTCCATCATGAATTCAGGATCCCAGGTAAGGAAGTCTCTGGGCAAGAAGACAGGTTTATTCAATGGAGAGAGAGTTAAAATCTCAGAGACCACAGCACCAAGGAA
>NW_010239871.1:24556-36640 GCF_000690775.1 Eurypyga helias | reverse complement strand
TTGTGCTCCACCCATGTAGGTGGGAGTAAGGCTTACTGATGGCTATTTGCAAAGGACGTACCACCTCCAGATGGGTACAGGGAGCATCAGTCTCCTGAACCTCCCTACTGACTCAAATATCAATAACTTTGTGTCTGATCTTGCCATCAAGTCAAGGAAAAGAGCAACCTGGCCTAGTGGAAGGTGTCCCTGCCCATGGCAGGGGGGTTGGAACTGGATGGTCTGTAAGGTCCCTTCCAACTCAAACCGTTCTGTGACTCTATGAAATATTTTAACACAGGGAGCATCAGTCTCCTGAACCTCCCTACTGACTCAAATATCAATAACTTTGTGTCTGATCTTGCCATCAAGTCAAGGAAAAGAGCAACCTGGCCTAGTGGAAGGTGTCCCTGCCCATGGCAGGGGGGTTGGAACTGGATGGTCTGTAAGGTCCCTTCCAACTCAAACCGTTCTGTGACTCTATGAAATATTTTAACACGTTTCTGGGCCCAAACCATTCCGTGACTCTATGAAATAGTTTTAAACGGGTTGTGTTTCTGGGTTTCCAAATCCTGATTATAGCATGAATGCTTTGGAAGCTAGGAGAGGATAAAATCTGCACTCCAGGAGAACCAGTTTCAATGTTTCAAGGGCAGTGCATAACACACAATATCATACGATGTTTATGCCGTAATGCAATCCATTCTGAAATTCTGAGAAGGGATGACTTGGCTTTTCAAAGCTGCAAAGACAGAAGCAAAAATATGAGCAAAAAGACTTTGTACTGTCATCATAGTATCAATTCCCCCTGAAATATCCATAGCTTAGAATATCTTTTGGATAGATAAAGATTTGGAAGAAAACAATAAGGTGTGTTGATAAATAGAATAAAATGAAAGTTTCAGTAGAAAAATCCTGAGAAGAGGTATCAATCCCACCTCATCCCCTTGGAACGCTGGAGATGGAGCGGCATGTTGAGAGGTTTGAGTTCCCTGGGGTTTCCAATGGTTTGCTGACAACTATAATGGTTATCTGGAGAAGCAACACATAGACATGCCTGATGGGGAGCTCCATTAGGTTTGTACAGCATATATTTAATTAATATATCCAAGGAGGCTCCTTGACTGCTGGGCAGGTATGCTTCATTAGTTGTAGAAGCCTGCCTGCTACTGAGATGACAGTACAGGTAGGTGGCATTCCCATTACCAGCACTGTTGATGGTCGTAATTTTTTTACACCAAAGAACACACTGAAGATGATGAGTTAGCTCCTTCAGAGGATCCAGTCTTTGCTAAGAAGTGCAAACTGATTTTTTCCTGATGTTTGAGCAGTAAAACTTCCTTGCCGGTAGTTTTTTTTTTTTTTACTTTCTGACATGACTCCTTCCATTCGCAGGGAGGAATTTCTTTTTGCAAGACATAATCCAACCTTCATATTGTGGAGAACTTTGGCCTGGCTTGCTTGGGGGAACATTGAAGCAGCTGAGTGCGTAGTGTTATTGTTGATTCGTTAGTCAGAGTTGCCTCAGTCAATGCAGTGGTATGATAGCGGCCTTCTAATTTTGTCTGGTAGCCCTAAGTTTGAAGAGGTGAGAGGAAATGCGTGTTTGAGACCTTGGCACCATGATATGACAGATTATCTTCACATTTCTCAAGAAAACAAATGGTCAGATGCTTATGTTGCAGTTTGCGACGAACAACCTCTAACGGCAATTTTCCACTGAGGAAAACATGGCTGGTGGACGAATCTTTTAGGAGACCACTTGCAGCAGCGGATCGTTGGCGATGGGTGTCTGCTAAGATGTTCCCTTGACTGCTGTTAACATCTGGAGAGTGAGAAGTCACCCAGGAAGATGCCGTATCTGTTGGAAACTTGTCCGTGGGTCTGTTAGCCTTCTCCCACGAGGAAGGGGGTGACAGGTGTTCGCTTCTTGCTTTTTCCTACTCCTTGCAGGGAGGATGCTGCCGAGAATCTGCCCTGCAGAGTTTGCCTGGGCGGGTTCCTTCGCAGCTCGAGGCTACCAGTCTCGCCTAGCTCAAGTTGTTTGCATCTGGAGGTCCTCCCAGAGTCCCGCTTACTTCAGCCGTGCTGCACCTGTGACCTCCTCGGACACAAAACAGAAAGGGACATTCTGGGGAAATGAACCCATCGTAGCAATACAGCTAAGATTTTGAGGGGAACTGAAGGCCGTTGCATTGAGGGATATCCGATGAGCACGTGGGGTTGGATTTTGCTGCTACAGGGAGTGAGAAAGAACTGAAGGGGTGTTTCCGCTGCTTGGCCACTTCACCTTCACTGGATGTGGAGGGCACAGATAAGGCAGCGGGAAGCCAACAGCACTACTGTTCTGGAGATTTTTCTTTCACACACGTGGGTCACACTGAGATGGGATCTGCAAGGACATGAACTTCAAGAACAACGAGAATTTACCAGAATATACGAGAAAATGAGATTTAGAATTTATCTGTGCCATGGAGACACGATAAAAGAGAAGACACTACATTTTCTCTTGCGTTTGTAGTGTCAAAAGTATGGAGTGACCTCAGGAGCCTGGCTGAGTAACACAAGTCTTTGCGGAGAGCTGGAAAAAGTCAGGGTTTCAAATCAACCTGGCTGCTGGCAGGTAATAGCCTGCCATTACGCCGGGGAGTTACCACAGCCCTTTCCAGAGTCATCTGTCTGCTGCTGCCGGGTATGGTTTTAATCACAAGAACTCTAGAGATAATCCACCTGCCACCAAAGTCTGTGAAGTTGTTATAAGTCCAGGCAGAAATGTATCTGGTATTTCTCTGACAGGGAGTACTACTGGGTTGCAGATGGCATAATTCTCAATTCCCACAACCTTACAGTGAAATCAAATTATTAGCAGGAAAAAAATAATAATAAAAACTCACCCTGACAAGCTGCTCAAACTCTGCATTTCTCAATTAAGTGTGCAATTCCTTGGGAATTTCTGGGAATATTTTGAATAAAACTGGTCAGATTTTTTTTTTCCTTTTCTACAAAAGTATTTCCTGTTAGAAAAATGCTGATGCTGCAAGTGAAACGTTCTGTAGAAACATGTCAATTTTGAAAACAGCATTTCAGAAAAGCAAGATTGAAAACTCACATTTTGCCCTCGCACGTTTGAAATTGAGTTTTCATTTCCATTGGAAATGTTATATAACCACAAAGAAAAAATCAATGCCAGACTAAACCGTTTTTACTTTATTTCAGCAAATGTTTTGATTTTCCTCAATTATGTCTGATGGAATGAACTTTTACTGAAAATTTTGCAATTTTAACTTTTTTGTTCTATTTTAAAACAGAAAGAAATGTTACAAAGAGCTTTTGTGAAACAAAAAAAATGAAGCTTTCCTATAGCTCTTACCTGGGTGAAGCACCAGAGCCATTTTTGCATCATTTTCATAAATTGAGGTTTGGTTTTAATGCCTATTAGAAAAGGGCACCATGTTGCAGGGGCACAGGGAATTAAGGTGTACAATACCACCTCTACTGGGGCAAATGGTGAAAATCGTGCTGATTTCCCTGGAAAAAGCCCAGAGTGCCATGTAACAGGCTAATCCCCAGGCAGCTCTGCAGAAAAGACCAAGGTCTCTTGCACTAGGGAATTGAAAGTTTATTTGGTGCAATAAGGGGAATTCGCGCAAACGTGACCCCTGCAATGAAGTTCGCTGGTACAATTCCACCTGCACTAACTCATGGGGGTCAACAGACATCCAGTGCCAGCTCATACCAATGCAATGTGTACGCATTTACACCTCACACGGATGCCACCTGATCTCGGATCTCGGGGGAAATATTAGCGTATCTGTATGCAACAAAAGCCTGTTTCGAATAGAGCTAATAAGGTCAAGGTAGCTTTTAAAGCAAATGAGTCCTGCAGCTATCAGGTTTTTTTCCCTTAATTTCCTATGTATTCTAAGATTTTGAAATTCTAGAGCTTGCTTTTCTAATTAGCTTCAAATATGCAAATCATACCCATTTGAATAGCTTATTAATTAATTTCTCATATATATCCATGCAATTGTCAGTCAGCAATCTTATGGTTCCAAGTGCTTAAGGTAAATATAAGGAAAGTCAATTGCTTTAATTTGGTTATGCAGATTACCCTAGATTGACAATTAGTGGACAGCTAATGAAAGAGTCACTTTTTACACAGCTGAAAGCTCTATTTTTTTTCCCATGACTTTCAGAAAAGCAGAACAATTGGTAAAGTATATCTATGCAAATTATTCTTAATTTTCAGGATGTTTTAATAATCCTGCTCATTAGCTCTGGGTAAATGATGAGTTCAAGTTTTATGGTAATCAAGCCTGGGGGGCTGCTGAGAAACAAGTAGATATTAAACACTGTCAGCGACGTAGTGCTCATCGTCAGGTTCAAGTACTGGTCTGACTCAGAGAGGCAGGTGCAGCTCGCCTGTGTTTTATTATTTGTGTTTTGGGGGACAGGTAGCCAAAAAAAGCCCAAGAACATCTGGATAGGAAGGTTCTGAAAATAAGCTGAGCTCTGAAAATAAATGCTGAAAGGCTACTTGTGTGCAGGACCTCTCACTTTTGTTTTGCAGGTGGAGGGATTTTGAGGATTTTCCAGTTTGACTATCAGCTGAGGAGAGGTGTTGGCAATTTGGACACCTCTGCCAGAAGCCATGTGTGACAGAGTGGACTTTTTTCGTTGAACTTGTCTTTTCACGTGACCAACCCTTGATCAAAGCTCTACGGTAATGGGGCTGTCCCAGCCCAGAGCAGACTGAAGGGATGACCCCAGGTACAGACCAGGCCACTAAGCAAGACGGAGAGAGCGCAAGTGTACAAATGTGGAGTTCCCAGGCTCCAGCTTTCCTCAGATCTACTACCATCCATGCCAGCGGTTTCCTCATTGCTGTTCCTAAGATCCAGTGTGCCTCACTGTCTTTCCCATGGCAAAGTTAACGTGGCTGTTAAACACCAAACCCAGCAGTGTATCACTGTGCTGGAAAGGGCAGTCGTTTTTTTTCTCTACCTCTTTAGGAAGATTTATGTTCTCTCTTGTATTGATAATTCTTCAATTTTCTTCTTTCTTTCCCCGTTGTCTGTAAAGGAGGTATGGCGGGAGGGAAATCTGTGGGGCTGGTTTTCCAAAAGGAGCACAGCCTGGATCTAGTTTTGAGTCATTCTTAATGACAGTTCTTTTAATATCCAGGTTCCCCCACCCCAAGCACCCAAATCAATCCATCCTCTTGACTTCTTCTCTGTAGCCGTGCTGTGAAAGCGCAGGGGCTCTGGAGGGCCGCAGGCAGAGACAGCTTGGCCTGCTAAGGTTCTGGTGTACTAGGGCTGTGCCGCTGATGTTGATCTTGAAATGAAAGAGAAGAAAGAGGCTGTTCAAAGCATTCATACCAGTCTTGGTTACTTTAAAGACATGCTGCTGTGTAAGGTGTGGGTTGTTCCATTCCACGTACCATCCGGTGGTCTGTCTTGGAAAGGGTAACAGCAGCCGAGTTCTTTTCTAAGATGAGTTTCCTGAGCTGTAGGCCGGCAGGAGCTTCCCTTGTCTCCAACACCTTGCAATACTCCATTAGTACTGGGAGGGTGAGTATCATCTACTGCCTTCACGTTCCCTGGGGGCTGATGATTTGAGGAATTAAGCAAACTCCCAGAAGCACGTCCTTCTGTCCTGGCTGTGCTTGTCTTCAGCGCACTGAGCATGTGAGCACTCCTACAGCTATCCGTTAATTATTCGTTAATTAGCTGATAGGATTGCATGGTGTGGGAAAAAGATAAATAACAGATTGAAACTTAGTGCCCTCTGCAAACTGGTGTTACTGGGGTGTCTCTGTGCAGCCTCGCCTGCCTAGGGCTGGAAACCTTTGGACTCTGTAGGGCCTTCACCAGTGAAGAGATCTTCTGGGAGCTACGGATGAAGGGTTTACGGTGATGTGGTTGGCAGGAGCCTGTGAATCCAGAAGGAAGCTTCAGTAGCATCTTTGCAACTCCTGTGTAACTGATGGGGAATTACACTGGTGGTGTTAAGGTCAGAGCAGGCCTGTGGTCTGCAGCAAAACACCCAAGAGTATGATAACTCTTCTGGGCACTGGTGGCACCAGATGGAGACTAGGTCAGGAGCAGGCTTTTCCAGGGAGGAAGGCAGGCAGTCTACCAGCTCATGCAGTGTTGCCATGATCCTTCCTTTGGTGAGCCCAAAGGCTCTGGGACAGGGCGAAGATGAATGAGCCATCTTATGCTTTGATGAAAGCGCTGAAAGAAACTGCACGTGCCACCGAAAACAGGAGAAAACCCAATCTGCCTTCGTTCAGATGCAACAGGACCGTGGATAGCAGGAGATACAGGTGAACCAGCAGCCCCTGTTACTGCTGGGTAATGAATCTCTGCTCAAGGAAGATTAGTCAGAGATACCAGCAGCTCAAAGAGAGACTTTGTTATTGGCCATTTTCATTTGAGATTTGTAGCAGTTAGTATTTAATTCCCAGTCTGTGTCTTTTCATTGCCTTTGAAATGAGAACGTTATTTAATGTTGATGCAGATTGTTTCCTAGAAGAGAACAGCCTACAGAGTCATACTGGATTTCTCTGTGTTAATATGGGGTACCATAAAGTCTACGAGCTGTTCTGGGATTGGAAACGCCAGTCATGGGCATTATCAGAGCACGTTAGAGGTGGTCATATGGAGACTGCAGCTAGCTGTTACAAAGATTTTTGTTCTAGATGTCTTTCCAAGAATAAATGAATATTGAGGTGATGGAATTCTTTGATAAAAAAAAATAAAATAGGGATAGTTTGGATGATATGTAATGCTCACTGTGTGTGATTTACTACGTTCAAGTCTGGGCAAACAGTTGAGATTCAAAATCCCTAGCTCTGAATATCAATTTGTTTTAGTGCCTTTCTATTAACAAGTGTTTCTTTTCTGCTGAGGCGTCCTTGCTTTTGTGTCTGTTCAGCTTAGGAAAAGATGTCACTTGATCTGGCTTCAGGTGAAGCAGATTTTCTTCCCGTCACTCAGACCAGGCTCAGCAGGCAGCACCGCTGACTGGTATCTCTGAGTTTAAAAGTTGATTTTGAGGGAATGACTGGGATGTGACCAGCTGGGATGTCCCATTACTCTGCAACATTGTAAATTTTACTGGCAATTAAGAGCCAGACCCAGATTTTTGGCCATCAATCAGCTGACCATAAGCAGCAATCCAGTGTCTACAGCTAGGTCAGCTGGATGCAGCTGGGAATGGGTCCCATTTAGCAGATGTCTAGGAAGATATATGAAGCAGAAGTCATTTTGTTGGCATGTTACACCAGACAGTCTCCACGAAGAACAGACCAGTGAGGGAAGGTAAGAGCACAGACATTTTTCTAGTGAGAAATCAAAAATCCTCTTACGTTTTCCTGGCTGGTATATATGAGGGTAGAGGGAAGGCAGCAGGAGCTAGAAGAGGGTGCTCTATTGATTTTATTAGAAAGGGTAAAAATAGGTTTACTTTGATTGCAAATCTGGCTGAGAGGCCACGTTCTCTTGCCTACCAGACAAAAAAAACCCACAATCGGGTCATTATTGGGAAACTCAAAACTTCCTGTAGTCTGTGCATTTGGATCAGCAAGATGGTACCCAACACCATGCTGCATGGCTGCCGAGCACCTGGCACAAAACCCTTCACAAGAGGGAGCAGCCTTTCCCTGGACTCACGGTATCTTGGCTGAAAACAGGAAAAAAACCCTACTGACAGAGTAGGTAGAGGGCAACTAGTTACTGCCGTCCTAAAATCTACTCCCAGCACTCCTGGGAATGGGAAGCATGATCTCTGCTACCCAAGATTTCAGCAAAATTTGGAGAAAGGGACTGGGGATAAGAAGATGGGGGAGAAAAGAAAGTTAAAGAGGAAAACAAGTAAAATACTTGTGTGTGTTTTCCCTTCTTCCGTCACCTTCATTGCTTTCATTGGTACTGGCAGTGCAATCTGGAAGCGGTTAGCAGATCTCCAAATACGCATAATAGTAAGAGATGGTGTGTGCAATGAGGTGTTGGAGGACCGATGTTAAAAGCTCTTGTAATTTGGATGAAAAACAGAAGCTTTTACAGCAAAACTGAATGAGTGAAACACGGGACGGTGCAGCCTTTATTACTGCAATCTGCATCTGGAGAATGGCGATGCTGGAAAATTCTTTGTGCGTTCTCAGCATAATAGGTCTTAGAAAAAGGAGAATGAAATGCTAGAAAACATCTTTTACTGCTTCAAGGAATTGCCTTAGATGACAGAACTAGTTGGATGTGAACTCACCCGAGCACCTTTTCAACCATCTAACTTACGGTGTTTAGGGAGCTATCGTTAATTAACATTAATATATTAAGTGACGATCTAAGGAATCGGTGTCAGAGATTTTTCTGTGGATTCATATAAAGATACAATCTCTATTAGAGTTCAGGGAAAGTTAAGAGAAACTTTTGCTCGGCAAAAGGAATGATTTATCCTGGCTAGCAAACCAATGGAAAATATAACCAGCTTGGGGTAGTTCTAATGTTTTTTTATTAATTTTTTTCTTTTGAGTGTTTTAACTAGCTTTGTGGAAAAACATATTAGAATTAAAAGGAAAATGAAATCTAACTGTATTATATCACAAATGCTAGTGCCAGAATACTGTAGTTTTTTTAAGTGACATGATAGAAAAATTACAAGAAAAATCAAATACTGGTCAGAAAATCTGGATGTAGGCTTTTTAAAGAGCTCTTTGTACTGAAATGTACATGCCACACAACTTCTCCACTGAACCAACACAGGACAAGGCCTGAGGTACTTTGTGTTCCTACTATTAGCTATTATTATTGTTTTAACAATAATTTACTGGCAAATGCAAAATCAGGACTCCGCTAAAAGCCTTAAAACCCACCAAGGGTTTGGGTATGTGAAAGCCTACAGTAACTAAAAGCATGATCCACTCCTCAGTGCAGTCAGTGGGATGCTGTGCCCCATCATTTTAAGGACCGCTCTAGACCTTTTCACACAGAAGGACTCCAGACAGGTTTGTGCAGCATGTCTTACAGCTACAGAGCTATATAACTTTCTTTTTAATGCTTTTATTATTAGGTTTTAAGGATTTGTTCTCCTGGATTCTCTATCTTCTCTTTCTCATATTTCAGTTAACTAGCACGTGTGTGGTTATATTTATCCAGTAAGAAAAAAATATTTTTATGCTGCTCCTAAATCTTCCCCTGTATTAAAATACATTCTGATTATTCCATGCACCTGGAATAATGTTGGAAGCCAAGTATAACAAGTAGTTTTGTGGAAATCACAATATTGAGGCATTTTCTCAAAACTGGGTAGCATGGAGAGTCTTTTAAAGTGTTTTTCCCCATGGAAAATACATGCTTTCTTTTTACGGTGCTAATATTGCTAGTCATCAGTAACAGCTCAAATACTCAGGTAAACTGAGAAAGGAGTCATTTGCATTTACTATTCCATTTTCTGCAAAAAATACATACTTTTTTCCTGTTTGCCCATATTTTGTATAGATTTCCTTACAGAAAAAGTTGTGGAGTTACCAAAATCCCCTCTTTGAATGGGCAAGTCATATTACGAACTCTAGAAATGCACTCAGAATACCATTTTTTAAGTCAAAAGAGAAAAAAAGAAAAAAGAGGCCCCATCTTCAAGACAAAAATATACATAAATAAAAACAAAGTAACCCTGTTCAACCATGGTTGTGGTCAAGTAGTCTTACCGTACTTCTTTCTCACCGACACAGGGTGAAAAACGTGCACGAGAATTGTTGATTAAGCAAAAAGGGTGAACAAATTCAAATTGATCTAAGCCTAATTTGGGGAAGGAGTTCAGGGCAGCTCTACTGATGTTCACCAAAGGCAAAATAAATCACCGTGTGCCAGCATCTGCCACTGCAACAGCTCACAACCATGCTTCAACGTGGCTTCCTACATACAGAAGCTGGGGCCACCGTGGTGCGTTACCTGCATTATTCTAGCGATAAAAACACCCCCAGAAATTAAAAAAAAAGGCAAACTCAATCCAATTCCCTCCCCCCCCATCAACTTTACCAGTATTTTTTCCGAAAAGAAAACAGGTCATATATACATACATATACACGCACACAGGGAAAGCTCAGGACTACACACAACTTCCAGGATGGCAGCAGTAGGGGTATGACAACACAAGATGTCAAAAGAAGCCACTGTGCTTCTCCGGCCCTTTGCTACGTAATTTGGAGGCCTCTGCAACCCAGACGGCACTTGAGAGAGAGAGAGAGGGAGGAGGAGGAGAGAGGGAGGGAGATGTTTTCTGCCTCTTCCGGAAGGTTTGGGTAAACGAACTTGGCAAGTTCTAGGAATTGCAAAGGTTTCTGTCCAGCGGCAGCTGACAGCCAAAATCTGAGCAGCAAAGGGCACGGAAGCAGAGAGAACCAGACAGGCAGAGACAGAGAGACAGACAGACAGACACAGCGACAGAGATGGATGCCAGTCCCAACTGAGGTGTAGGCTAGATGTATGTCGTCCTTCCACCGATCCTTGCTCCCATTGCGGGGGGGTGTGTGTACAGGACTGTGTCGCAGGGGCCGACCGCTCCAGTCCTTGCACAGGCGAAACGCCCTGGGGCGATTCTGCCTGAATAAGGGCTGCAGGGTCTAAGCCACTGGTTCTCTGCCTTCAGACACAGTGATTGAGGGCGCAAATGAACTCGTGAGGTTTAGTGTGGCTGGAGACGAGGGAGAGGAAAGCAAGGGAGAAAAGGAAGAAAGGCAGGGGATGGGTTAAAATGGAGAAGGGCAGGAGAAGGTGAGAGGGAGACTTGAGTATAGGCTGTCAGATATTCCAAAGAATGGGAGCAGGAGCCCATGACAAATCATATAAAGCCTCTTGACACCAAAAGCAAGATGACTGTAAGGAAAGGCCTCATGCGCCTGGTTTAAGCCTGAGCTGCTTTTCTTCGGAAATAAAAAAAGACTAAAGGTGAAATCACTGCACAGGTCTCGAAGAATCCTCGGGAGCTGAATGCTTTGGTACCTCTCTGGCCTTACTACATCACTACTCGGGAATCAACCAAGCTGCAACCCTCTGCTGACTTCCTACCGGAATGTGGAAACCTGTTCAGAAATGCAGGGTATAAAGTACTCTGCTCTCCTGAACATCTGACAGACAAACGCCAAACCACTACCCAGCAGGCCTGGGCACAACAGACCTGAGCAACATTTCCTAGGGCAAGCCATACAGCAAGACGGGGTTTGGGTTCTCCAACCTTCTTCACAGGGGTGCTACTTCCCTGACACCCAGGTCCTGTGTCTTCCAGATGCCACCACGGATCGGATCACACACAACATTGTACTTTCCTTTTTTCCTCCTCCTGTCACCTCTCCCATTAAAACCCCACCACTTCCATCAACCCACAAGCCAGTTGCAAGTTCACTCTTAGGAATGTACTGCTACAACAGGAGGGCACCCTAGGCTGGGAAATGATCCATTATTTCACAAAAGCCTGCAAATCACCAATTCCCTACCCCGGATAGGTCTCATCTTGTATCCATGCACACCTGGCTTCCCCCCCGGCGTACCTGCCACGAGTACCTCCTCCTCCTCTGTGCCTCCCGCAGTGTTCAGAGACACACTCAGACACGCAAGCACACTCACCCAGTAGAACAGGCGAGATGGATACCAGTCCACACGCTTTTGCTCAGTCACCCTCACGCACTCCCAGACACAGTCGATGAACACAGAGGTACCCGCGCATGCAGACACGCTCGGAGGCGCCGGCAGACGCCCCCGGCGACAGGCTCACAGTTAGGTGCAAACCCTCCCTCGCTGGCATCCACTCAAGGCAGACAGACAGAATCGAACACACGACATCCCCGCTGGTCCTGAGCCGCTGCTCCGGAGACACACACGCTCCCTCCTAACTGTGCCTCCGTAACTCCCACGTCCGCACGCCCAACCGCTCGGCTGGCTGCAGGCGCTCACCCAGCCCGGCGGGCACAGCTACGGGCATCGCTTCGGTGGCACACGACGACTGGGCCATAGCGAATTGTTGGTCTGACACCAGCGAGGGGAAGGGTGAAGGAAGAAAGACCCTACGGACCAGAGAGGTGTTGGCTTTTCTCTCCAGCTGAGA
>NW_010239871.1:5003-24466 GCF_000690775.1 Eurypyga helias | reverse complement strand
ACAAATCGAACTTGATTTTCCCCTTTGATACAGCACAACAAATAGTAATGAACAACTTTCTGTGCCTGGAGGAGGGAACAGCAGGCTGCCAGTCAGCTCCACAGCTCTCAACTCCAGGCTGTGTCTGCTGATGTGGAAAGGAAGGAAACTCAAGCCTGTGCCTGGAGCTACTTTTGGGATGATATATTCCAAATTTGCTGGCTTTTATTCAACTCCTATAACATTTTCTTTCCTACTATTATTATTATAAAAGACTATCATAATTTTTTATTATAAATTTTGCCACCTTAATGTTTTCTTCTAAGGAACTTAAACTGTTTTATGAGCACTAATGACAACGCTTTCTTAATGCATTCTTAGGGAACAATAACAATCTCCAATTTACTGACGGGGAGACTGAGGGATCTAGTCAAAGTCTGAGGAATACAACCCATAGGCCCTACCTCACAGGGCCCATACATTACATCATCTTTCCGCTTATTCCCCAAAAGTCATTCTTGGTTTTAGCACTTAAAGAGAGTTGACACATGGTAAATTATTTTTTTAATAGCAGATTAAAAGTCCTCCCCTCCCTCTTTAGTTACTTAAGAAGTGGCTTAAGAGTGGCCCAAAATAGAATCACTGAATATTTCCAGAAAAATTTGAAAGAAATCTTCATTTTGTGGCTAGGAAGTCAGTTGTGTAACACTTACTGGGAAGCAAAGCTCTGAAAAGGCAGCTTGAAAGTAAGGCGATCTAAAAGTGAATTTGGCAGAAACTGTGTCGCGCTCTGAAGTTTTCATACCCAACAGACTTTAACCTGCCCTGTGCCCCTCGCACTTAGCCAGTGGTGTGAGATGCATCTCCGTGTGTGTCTGTGGAGCTGCTGCAGGGACCTGGGAGCTGTGCCCAAGCTGCAGTAAGCCTAACGTGGTGGAATTGGACTTATCACTTGACGATCTCCACGCCATTGGACGTGGTGTAAGCGGAGGCTTCCTAAAGGACTCGGAAAGGCTGAAGGTAACCTGGGGGCCTACCTGGTGAATACACACCTCCTCGCTATTTTTGAATGCACAGCCATGCTAACAAAACACGCTGAGCTCGACATGCAAGTGTACACTCACACACAGGCATGCAGGTGAACATGCCTGCATACAGGAAACTCTCAGGTACAGACACCCACCCGCAAGCAGGACAAACTTGCACAGTCAGATAGCCACATTGGCTCAGAAAACATGTTCATAGACCCAGTTACATACCCAGCAACCCAGGTGGCTCCATCAACAGCCATTCGCAACACCAACACGAATGAAATACGTATGCTTGCACACACACTTTCTTTCCTCCACACACGGATTCGTGTCTGTGCGCTCTCCCATGGATTTGTAGTCCATATGCAGGTATCCAAACACATTCAAGAACGTATACTACAATGGAGTGCACACACGTAGACCCACCCATGCACACTCACATATATCTTAACGAAGGGTTTGGTCTGGGAAATTCCTTTTCGAGAAACAAAAATAATTGTCAAAAGGAAAAAAAGAGAGCATGGGGAGCTGCACAAATAGATGCAAGCGCCTACCTACACGCACACTGTGGAGCCTGTCAGTCAGGGTTCCCACTGCAACGACAGCTATCGCGGCTCAGCACCCGCTGGGAATGCTTCCGCGGAGTGCCAGCGCCTGGTGAACCTGACGGAGATTTCAGGCTCACATGTCTATGACCACGCGTCAAACTGACCCGTGCCAGGTGTCTCCATCTTCCCTAAGTGACTGCAATGACAACTGTCCCTTACCTCCGAGAGCAGCACCTCCCAAGACCCTACCACAAATGTTCTTCACCTTCTAAGGAGCTGGGCAGAAGCATCTTACCTGCACCTGACCAGGCTAAACACCTCGTTAGTGGAGTTTATTGGCATTTTGGGGTTTTTTTTTTTTTTTTTTTTGAGACTCCAGGTCTCTCGGAACAAGACAAGACAGTGTACAGAAACAACAAGGCAGGGTTTGCTCAAACCCACAAACATCGAGAAAGCAACAAGCTCCTGAGGAGAAGGGGAGAAGTGTATCTGCTAAACTGCCTCGCACTGCTTGGGAAGGTGACAACTGTCCATCCGAGATGGGCTGCTACTTCCAAAGCCCATCGGCTACAGACGTAATGTACCAAGTGCTTGCTAGCAGGGAGGGAATCCGACAGGACAAACCAACATACAAAACATTCTCTTATTCAATAAGGGTTGTAAGTGCAAAGGGGTTTCAGAACATTTCAGAACAAACTCCATCCATAGCTGCTGCTCATTTACCAGTGCATCAAAAGATTGTGCAAGTTTTTTAGTAACAAACATTAGAAACTAGTAGCAAAGGACTTGCCTAGATAAAAAGAGAAGATTTAAACATGCCGGGTAACAAAAAGACGTGTGCAGAAATCTGTCAAAACTGTATAGAAGGAAAGGATTCTTTAGAGGAAACAGAGGGACCACCATGGAATGCTGTTCGGAACCCTAACTGAAAGAGTCAGGGCCGCTCCTGCTGCCTCCTCAGCTGAGACAGGTGATGGCTCCTCATTTTTCATAGGTTTCTGCAACCAAAAACTGGCTGACGTGAACCCGAGTTCAGTCGGGGAATGGAAAAGAGGGTGAGCCTTGTCCCTGGTAATTAAACACACCAGTACGGACAGCCCTGGAGACTGAAGATCTGAACACAGCGCAGTTAGCAGCAGCGTGACCTTCTCAACAACACGCTGAGAGCGAACGCGATTCATCCTGCTTAAATTTAGTGTCTGAGAGCTGGGTGTCTAGACAAGCCTAACAAACCTAGACAGTCTCCAGCCACTGAACGGGCACGTCCATAGAGCCATTCATTTCCCCTGTCAGCATCGGCTGGCCTGGGGAGGGGTGCATTTCTCTCCACCAAGAGGAAGCCTGGGTGAGTAACTGTCTTCCTCTCAGATGACTAAAGTCGATGCATAGCCAAGTGTCTTAAACCATGACGTAAAACGTTCTTTAATTTATAGGAAATTACTGTGAATTTCTTCAAAAGGTTCCATTAGATTTTCCCTCCAGTACAAGGTTTCTGACTATGACAGACCTCCCCTTATTTATCAAAACACAAGAATTTCACTCTTTTTTGCTCAGAAGACTTTTGTACAGATTCAAATACACTAGTCAGGAAAGTCTTGTTAATGTTTAGTATAATGAATCTCCAGTTAACTGTAATTATTTCCTCAATTACCATGTACAGTTCTGCCTCTATGGATGAGAACTGAACTTTTTCATAATCTGAAGGCAATTGAGAGGTTCCCCATTTAGTTTTCTCATGACAAGTGTGGTACAAAAAAGGCTTTCATTCCATTCTTTAAAATTAACGACTTCAGCCTGCTGATCATTGTAACTTCGCTCTACAAAGTCAGCCCAATCCCAATACCTCTCTAGTAAAAGGAAAACGAAAATAGTTTACAACATTCTGAGGGAAATGTTGCAAACAAGTTTTTGTGTCCAGAAAGTAGGACATTTAAGAGATGTAAAAGAACATTTTATTTTTGGTTAGAAACTATTTTCCATTCTCTCAAAAGACAAAGAAAATATACTAGTGTAAAAAAAAAATCATTTATTCTAAGTCAAAATATTATAACTTAGATACATGTTCTTGTTTCAGAACGAAAAAAAAATGAAGTTGGACAGTAATTGAACCAGAAGCACAATATGAAAACATTTTGTTGGGAAAGTTCAAAGTAAGGCATTTTGATTTTTTTTTCAAAATTTTGCCTACATTTTTTCATAAACACAGCACTGAGTGAAAACTATGCCGTCACTTTTCTGCTTATGATGGATTGCCTCTACAGTACACCACAAATCCAAGCTGGACTGTTTATTCAACAGCCACATCGTTTTGCAAATTCATGATTGATTTGCTCTTCATTAACATATTTACAGCAATTTTCTTTCAATCTTTCTATTTTCCTGTCCTCGCTAAGCTGGATTTTGTAGGGCAATTCTTGCCTGTGTTCATAAACCCAGTGGGTCCCTTGTAGTCTTTCTTTCGGGAATCGGTGTGCTTCCTGCCTGCCCTTTGTCTATTTGTTAAGAAGAGAGAGGAAAAAGTTTGCCTGATGTGATTTATTCCTTGAACACCAGCTGCTCAGTTCAGTCTCCGTGGCTCGTTCCATCCTCTACCTGTCTGCTGAGATGGGCACCAGTGGGGCCAATCAGTGTCAATTGTGCTGGTGGAAGTTGTGAGACGGAGCAGAGGGCTGCAAATCCAAAGAAATAGGTTTCAAACCCCCCAAAAATGGGTTGCAAACCCAAAGAACTGGGTTGAAACTCTGCTGCTTCGTTTTATTTTGGCCTTTCTGTTTTGATTTTACCTACATTCTTCAAATTAGTAACTAAACATTAGAAGCAGGTTCCTCTAAACCGAGATGACGATTTGGTCTTTATTCCTTTTGGAGGAAGCCTGGGTGAGGAGGCACAGGGAGGATTTCCAGTTTGGTTCCCGCAGTTCCACCTCCAAAGAAGTGACCTTTAGATGTCTGTGGGGTGGAGAGTATTGAACCGCCATGGGAAGAAAAGCATAACACTGGCTAGACCAAAATGCTGGCCTGGGACTATTCTAGCAGCTTCCCATGGCACAAATAGCTTTTTCACTTACACTCCACATTTCCCATCACTTTTCCTACTATACAGTTTAATTCATGCCAGGCGGATTATGAAGGGAAGAAAATGATGCAACAGTCAAAAAGTCCTTTAAGTCGTTCCAAAAGTTAAAACAAAACAAAAAGAAAAGAAAACAAAACAAAGCAAAAAAGAGAACTTCAAAACTAAACAAAAAGCTCTGAAAACAAACTCAAAAGAAAAGAGGAAGGGGGAGGGGAAATAAAAAAGAACCCGGGAAAGACAAATGAATGTTAGAGCAGGCACGATCATGGACAGACGCCAGCTACTTACGTTCACCTCGGTGATTGCTATATCAACAATGCTACCCACAACAATCAAGGCGTCAAATGTATTCCATGCATCACAGAAATAGTGCTGCATGTGGCAGAGAAGCCAAGGAAAAAGAGAGAGAGAGAGAGAGAAAGGAAGGAAGAGAAAGAAAGAATGAGAGAGAGAGGAGGGGAAAGAGAGAGGGAAAGGGAGAAAAAGAGGGAAAAAAGTAAAATAAAATAAAAAACAAAACAAAATCAAAAAAAGCATGAAAGAGGGAGAGAAGAGGAAAAAAATAAGAAAAGAAAGAGGTTACGTGGGCATATTAAATAGTCTCTTACCACTCTACAGTATTGGTTGCTCAAACCTCTGTAACGTTTCACATGATGGAGGGTATCAACAAAAGCCTGGTTAGTCAGAAAGTTACACTCAAGCATGTCTACCTTTTGGAGGGAAAAAAAGCACACACACCCCAAACTCTGTGCGCTTTCACCAGTCACAGCCTTGGGGCGAGCTATGACAAGTGAAAAAGAAGGAGGCATTTCCCCCCCTCCTTTTTTTTTCCCTGGGAGAAGGAGAAGGACGACGGCAAGTTCAATAAAAGCATGACTAGAGGGAGAAAAACCAGAAAAAAAAAAAAAAAAGAGAGAGAAACAAAGAGAGAAAGAAAGAGGGAACAGCAGAGGAGGAGGAGGTGGTGGTATCCTGGGGAGGGTAGAGTAATACTCACATTAGTTTCACTGAGAATGACGTCTATAATGCTGCCAATTACGATGAGGAAGTCAAAAACATTCCAAGGATCACTAAAGTAACCCTACATAAGGAAGGGGCAGGCAGGATGGGGATTAAAAAGGAATGTTAGACAGACAAAAACAGTTCAAAATTACCATTAGAATTACTGCCCTGATACCTCAAGGGGTTTTCCTCTTACGTCTACTTGTTGCTCTCAAGCTGTAGCCCAGTCCTGGTATCCCCGAGTCCTGTGAGCAGCCCCTCTCCAGCTAATGCGATCCCATGGCAGCCACCCCTCCCCTCCGACTCTGGGATGGGGGAGTGAAGGAAGCCACACAGATCACTTTGAGCATGGCTACTCACAGGAGTAGGGCTCGCTGGACCAGCTCCTCCAGACATCTCTGACTCCTAGCAACACAGCACCCGTCCCTGTTTGGCTTAGGTGTGGCTGGGAGAAGAGTACAGGAATGGTGTCCTATGGTTCTCTCAAAAACAGACTCCCCTTCTGCCAGTGTGAATGTCAATCCACCAGTTCCACGTTCCAGGTGTAATGCTCTGTGCCGGTGCTGGGAACGGCTGGCTGCTGCGTCACGATGAGGCAGAGGGCACAGTCGGGCTGGGGGTGTGCTATTTAAACCCCACTGGTTGTCACCTACGTCTTTAACCAGTCCCAGCGAGTATCACAACAGTCATTAGCCTAACTAGCCATTTCTGACGCTTCAGCTCCTGTCTCAAAACTACCGAGCAGGACTGGCATTTTCGTTACTCTGAAAGCACGTCTGCGCCGCAAAACGAAGGTGTGAATGTAGCATGTGCGGGTGCACCCCGACAGGAAGGGGTAAGAGCGAGAGCAAAGTTGGCTTTACATGGGCTAGAGTGAGAGATGTTGCTCACTCCTGTTGAAGACAGTGCCACGGCGTCACCGCAAGCCCAGACGCTGGGAGAAGCTATGGCAGATCCACCGGCATGTGCTAAGCTCCTATCATCACTTTGCTGAGCAGAATTATTTCAGGGGCTCTCTCAAACATCTCAGTGTCCTAAACAGGGCTCAGGAGGTGCTAATCAGCACTGCTTGCTGTTCCCATCCTGCATGTTTTTTGGTTGGATAGGCCATAAATATACGGGACCCTTTTGAAAAAGGTCCTGTTCAGCCCCAGAGGTGAGTTTCTGTATGTAAACGTCCTGTCCACATTAGTGTCGTGAGCAAAGAAAACATCTTGGCCCACTGAACACCTGTGCCAACCCTCTTCCCCTTTTTCTGCAGTCCTAAAAGGAGGAAAACATCCCAAATCCCCTGTACTCCTCTCGTGTGTTCGGTTTTGTGAGCATGGGCTAATCTGACCTCCCTGCTTCCCAGCTGCAGCACGTCTCCAGTGAGACTGAACCCAAGTTGCACTGTGGCTGCTATTCTTAGCCAGAGAGTCAGGTCATGGGTAAAGTGTGAGTCTGTGTTCCCAGGCAGCATTGCAGAAAGCAAAAAAGAGAAAAGAAAAAAAAAAAGAGTGAAAATCCCAGCACTGGCACTGCCCAAGCCGGGCTTGGGAACCTGAAGTTACTGTGGGTTCAACCACCGTCACATGGAACAGGCACTGGCAAAATGTGTCTTTGGAAACACTGCCTCTGGGATGCTTTGAGACTCACAGTTATACACTGCTTTATGTTTGGGGCAGGGGAAAAAATAAAAAAATAAATTAAAAAAAAGAAGCAGAAAAAGCCACTGCCCAGCTGGTCCCACACCAGTGTGGGGAGCTGGTAGAGTGGAGTTTGAAATCCTCTCCTCAAAGCCAGACAAAAACCCCTGTTATTCTACAGCCTGAAATAGGCAATTCGGAGCAGATCTACACTGGGAGAGGTAACCATCCCATGGCTACACACTACTATGCAAGTAGCTACAACAAGAAGAAAGGAAACAGGAGCAAAAGCAAATTCAGAGAATATTATTATTCAGCGTCCAGCCTAGAAAATACACAACAAATATTAGAATGAATTCAGCGGTGATGTCCAGCATCGTTAGCAACCAGATGGACCTGGAATAAAACTGTAATTAGACTTCACCAAGAGGAAGGGGAGGGAGAGAACAGCAGATTAAATTGTAGAGTCAAACGCATTTTGAATAAATAAAGGACAGACACAGATCATACAGAGTTGCAAAAAGTGCCTTTGCAGCCTGATGCGACCTTGGCAGAGAGTACAGTTGCAGATCAAAGAGAACAGAGTAGAAGAGAACAGACCCAATCCTCCTGCCCCTGTTCATGTGCACAGGCAGTTTATGAACAATTAAGGATTTCAGCAGGGACCCAAACAACTCCAACCAGTTTGTTTTTGGGTGGCTACAGGGATGAAGATCCAAACCACGTTGTTCAGGTTTTGCCCATCAAGATGATTATCTATTTTTAAATCTGTGGTAATGGATAGGTGGCTCTATTTACTATGATTGTCATCATACTGCAATTTTTTTTTGGTGTAGCCAAGTTCACAACTTCACGATTTCTTTTTACTGAGCAACCCCAGACATAGAGCCCAATAGCCATTGTTGCTGGTAAAACAGCATTTGCTCTTTGTACAAAACCCAGGTGACAAGCAGCATCAAATCCTGCCCTCAGATGACCACTGAAGCCAGTGAATTAAAATTTGCTCCCAGTTGCAATACCGTCACCTCACTGGAAGTAATGACACTGCACTGACACAGCACATCTCAGGAGAGACTCAGGCCTGGAAAGAAAAGGTCCCTTTTCGCTGCTATCACAAAGAACTGCTTTGGAGCTCTGTGGCATCACAGCGTATCTGGAGTCACTCTGCTATCTCCTGTGGAGTTGCTCCAGATTTACACAGTGAGCTCTGTCTCCCAGAATGCTCTGCTGAGCCTCATCAGCCAGCTCCTTGCTTCAAAGTCACGAGCTGGTCTGCTCTGGGATCACAGAATGAGCATTACCGTGGGCTGTTTGTGGCTGTAAGGCAGACCCAGGGAGCTCTTCTCTTCCTCCTGTACCTCTTAGATGAGTGACGGAGAGGGAACATGGATCTGAATGCAGTTTTACTCAACCCCACATCCAATATGCCAGTGTTGAATTAAGGAAACACATGAATTTAAAAACCTTCCTTTCCTCCTCACCTGCTCCCTCTGTGTTTCAAACAGAAGGGTGAAAAATAGGAAGATATCATTCACAGTAAGAGAGCTCAAAGAAAACAGAGAACGTAGACGCTTCATTTGTGTGCAAGGTAATGAAAGCCCTCCTTAAAAAGCCACCCCCTTAGAGACATTTACCTATGGCCATGTGGTTCCTTAGCTTTGGATCAGACCTCATAATCTTGTCAGGAGTTAAGAGCACATATCAAGAGTGAACCACACCCCTTGGGGACTTGTCTCTTGTGACCTCAAAGTACCTCTTCAAGCCACATTCCTCACTGGAGTGTACCAGGGTGGCTAATGAAAGACATGCTGATTGAAGGAAGAGCTTTCACTCTAATAAAGAGGTTGTATTTCCAAACTAATTTTCCCACCAGAAAGTTCTGTACACTATTCCCAAGGGGATGGAGGTCTGACTGGAAATGAATTGATGGCACTGTTTGTTTTTGCAGTACAGGAATTTAGAGCGTAATACCATATTTTACCCTTAAAGGGACACACTTGACCTTGATTTAGCTATATAATTACATGTCACATAATGGCAGCCTGGAGGGCTTACTGGGGAATGGTAGTCACCCTCTCTTGTGGGATGTCTTTGGAGATCCATGAAGCTTTCGGGGAGAAAGGAGGACAGAAAGAGACCAGGAGGATTGGACTGAATATTCAGGAAGCATGAAATAGCCCCACCGTTAGAACACATTTTTTCCCCATGTTTTTATTTCCCAAAGGTAGCAAAGGATAGGATAGTATCATCACATGATGAATAAGTTAAGGAAAGGCTGAGCATAAATATGCAGTAGCTGACTGGAATGGAATCTCATTTGTGTGACGGGAGCAGACATTGTAGCGTTTCAGAATGAGTATGCCAATCATTTGTAGGTTTCCCAGTTGCTGAGAATAGCTATCAAAGAAGCTGGGGCTTGTTTCAGTGCTCATGGAGCCATCGAAATCTCTGGAGACCGTTTCTTTTACTGTTTGCGACTATGAGATCCTGAATGTGCTGTCTAAGAAGCCTCCCTAACAGCAGGGAAAATTGCCTACCGGATTCTATCTGGAGGTCTGAGCTCCGAGTCACCTGAGGCCCCTAAGGATGTGTTGTGGCCAGAGCGCTATGCATCTACACCAAGGCACAGAAATCCTCAGGGGAAGGGTGCTGTTGAGTCATGGTACCAGCTGGTTTTGAGCATCCAGCCCTGTGGGACCTGCAGGGTCACTTGTGTGTTAATTGATGTTCTGTTATTTATCTGCTTAGACCCAGGTTTTCATTTCCATCTCTTACGAGGTGGCTGGCAAAAATTAGGAAAAAACCCTCTGAGAGAAAAGCCTCTGAAGATGAAGAGCACAGCAAGGGTCAAGGCTATTCACTGGATGGGACCTTAACGTAGGTCAGATGGTTCCCAGTGGAAGAAAATGCTGCAATGTCATAGGAAAAAAATGGGAAAGACATGCATGCATAAAGAAATGAAGCATCGAGAAGGAGAAACTAAGATATATAGATAGCTACCCAGCCTATAAGGAAAGCAAGCTACAGGAGAGCCTTGCTACCATTTAACTGAAATAATCCTGCATGTTAAAACAACAAAAAAGAAGCATCAATCTTAATCAGCTGGGAAGAGTATATAGGAAGGAGAAAAAGGGACTGATACCCTGATATTCATTGCCATTTCTTGCTGACTGTAAAGGGCATCAAAGCAAACTTTGCAGGGGATTTACAGAACGAGATGAACTGCTAGTTTGGTTGATGGTCACCTAGCGTGTCAACCCATTTCTGAGAATGCTGCAGGCTATTCGGAGCTGCCAGATTCAGTTCTCAGGGTTCATTAAAAGAGGCTTTCTCTGAAAGTATTTTTGCAAAAGGGACAGTTTCATTGGAAAACAGTATCGAATGAGATGACATTTACACAGTACCGTGGCTCTTGGCATACCTTCTCACAGCAGATCTGAGCGATTCACATGCATCCTGCACGATCTTACCAAGCTACAACAGCTCCTGACACCACACAGAGATTTGTGTCAGACGCAAATCCCGTTACGCTAAGATACCATTTAGCCATAACAGCAATCAGGGAGATTAGCAGAACCTCACAGAGAAGGAACAAAGTGGAGGATGCAGCTGCTTGGAGCTCCTGACTGGCTGCAGGAAAACAGCATCTATTTGCATACTATCTATCAACTCTCATCCATTGATGGATTAATCCTGAGACACAGACTCCCTGCAGGTCACCGACCAGGCGCTGTAATGAGTCACTGCTGCAGGGAATTGCTCAAGGCCCCCGTGTGCTCCCTCAAATCTTTCTGCAGACAGGGAGCGAGGAGAGGAGCTTCTCAGCTCCCCAGGCTGCTCCAAAGCACTGGTCAGTTCTCAAGAAGCCTCCTGCCTCTTTCTGCTTATTCCATGAGAAAACAAGACCAACCTGTAGACCAAGATAGGTGCTTAATAACTCTGATGTTTTTCTTTATCCTCTCTCACTCTGCTTCATGCTCTCTCTCACAATGAGGATGTCGGTGAAAGCTTGGGGTCTGAGGGCCTGTCCTGACATAATGGACACTCTGCTTGACAGAAACAAAGGAGCTGGAGCACTTGAATGGCTTTGTGATCTGGAAAAAGACCCCAAATGTTTATTTCTAGGTCAAAAGTATAAATCTGGAATAGCTCCTAACTGGTTAAGAGTGACCACCTTCTGCTTACTGCTTGAGATCCCATAGGTCCTAAAGCAAATGGAGTTTCTCACCTGTAAATCCATCACAGGAAAAAATTAAAAACCCACTGCCTCAACCGAGGTCCCCAAGCCACCATTTGAGAAACGTAAACACTTACAGAGGCTGGAACCATATAATCTTTTGTGTCACAACAGACCTTTTTTACGCCATCCACACCTACTGATAATTGACAACGCTGGGGAGACATGCCTAGAAAAGTCTTTATCATATTTCAACTGGGAATTTCCATTTCCAGGTCTTGCAACTCAGTTCATTCCACTGAAATTGTTTTTTTTCCAGATGGTCCCATGAGCCCCTCCACGCCCACCTACATGGTGGTACAGTAATCCTACATCGCTCCGTATTTAATTTACTGTGAAGTGGGTAGTAGTACACAAGCACTCAGCCATGTGGAAGGCTTGAAGTGCAATATTATGGTCCCAGGTCCTCCAAAGACTGGGAAAGAAGCATGGCAAAGGCAATATGGAAGCACTTACTATGGAAGCATCTCTTAGAGGTGGCAAAGATCATATTTCGCGGCAACATGGTGACAAGGCCTGAGGAAATGTTGAACACTGAAGCATGCTGAAACCAGGTGATTCAACTAGCTGACCCTGACATCATTTTTGGCCTGGGTTACTCTTAGCAGCCTTTGAGGGGAGGGTGAGTAATGCCTCAGAACAGTAATGCCTAAGGCCTCCGTGGTATAAATGCATGAAAATGGAGGCAGAGTAACAGAAAGCGCTGTCATAAATTCTGCTGTCCACCTAGCAAAATAAGATAAACCCTCTTGACTTTATTACAGGTATGTTGCAGCATGGTAATACCCTGGGAAAAGCTGAGCCCCCTCCTCATGAACAGTAATTACACTGCAATCATTTAACAATTACTGCCCTGAAGTCAGAAACCAGACTTGTTCTCAGCACAGAGAAACAAAATCAACACTGTTCTTACTGGGAAGACTGAAAAGTGAATGTGATGGCTTGCTACATCTGAAGAGATCATTTATCACAAAATGCATTCCGTGAGAATTTTGTTGTCAAATTCCTTTAGAAAGAAGCTGTAAATGTTCAGACTTTTCAAGGTCTAGAAAAATCAGGTCCTGATGAGAGCCAACAAATAACTCTTGAAGCAATAAGCCAAACCAGCAACATGAAAGAATGCTGTGAAAAAAGCAAAAGGATGGGCTTTGCTACCTAAGATAGCCTATCTTCTAAAGTTGGACTGACATCCCAGCCCAGGGAAGAATGATTCACAAGAAGTAGAACTCAACCTGTAAGAACAGAAGTGACACATCTTTCAGAGTGAAGAGCCACTTATTATTGTAGGAAGATGAGGCAGTGGCAAGTAAAAGATGAAGAAGCATTCTGAATACGAGTCTGGACTTGGAATAGATTCTCTGTCTCTGTATGCACCACAGCAAAAGACTACGCCCTTTCCTCTGACATGGTTCCTGTGCAGATAGTGGGTACTCACTGGAAGAAAGGCACAATCTTCTAGGAACAGGCTGGTGGGTATAAGCAATGGGTTTTTGAATAGTTTCTCTTTTTTTGTAAGTTATCTCCATTTTCAGAAACAGCTTGATTTTATATGGCTTAAAGTAGTTAATAAAATAATGCTTACTTTCATGTAATCCATAAATCGTAACTTTCCAAGAGAGGACAGTTACCCTTATTTTACACTTGGGGAAGCAGAAACGTAGAAAACTAAATTTTCCAAGGTCCTACACAAACCAGACGCATGATAGAGAAGAGAAAACAGTTCTCTTAGACCTCAGCCAGGCGACCATTTGGCAGTGGAAATGTCATTTCCTAACATGATGAACAGTTCTTAGCAGGGGCCATACGACAGTCTGGTATCTTTCTTACGTAAAGAGAAGATTCACACCTGTGAGAACTTTTGACCCTTTAAATCAACCTCACATGAAGCGATAGAGTGTTGGGATTTTTCCTCTGAGAGTGAGAGCAAGTCACTTTTCCCTGGAACTGTTCTCTTTACACACCGCTGCTGATGCTGTCGATGCTGTTGTGAATGAGACCCCAGTTCACCATCCCACTGGGCTTTTAACACTGTGTGAATAATTTTCTGTGTTAAATAATTAAGTGTAATAGCTAATACAGTGCTTCCCACACTGTTGCATTGTGCAGTCATATCATTATTTTTGATCATTTATAATGACATTAAAACCCCCAAGTGCCAGACTGAAAATAAATCTGTCACAATATGCAAATGCTCTGGGTACGTCTGCTGTGAAGGGAAAGGTCCTTTTCTCATTGAAGCTCTCATACAGCTTCTTTACCAGTGTTTTTCTGCCTACTGAATTCTCCATTGATCCTTCAGAAAGCAGCACAGCTCTGTCTGATCTGTGTTAGAAACTTCACACATTCTATATAGTAATTAGACGATCTATATGCGTGCAGAAAATTGCTGGCCTTGTCCTCCAGGAAGGAGAACGTCCTGCATTTAAACAATGAATGCAACATGGGAAGCAGCAGATCAAACAGCCTTTTTGTCCCTCACCATTTGTTTCCACCACAACATGAAAGGACAAGTATTTTTTTTCACGAAGAGGGAAGTTTGTTCTGCCTAGTCATTTCATTCTTGGCCTCTTCTCTGGGGGCACCAACAAAGAAATCGATTGGGATCAACTCTGCTGATGCCCTTTCGCAACGTACATTTTTCACAGGGAAACGGGAAGAAGACCAGTATGCTTCATGCAGGCTGTCAACCAGCCTTCAGAAGGAAGACTTCGATGCTTCCTGACCCAGATTCAACTAGAGATATGAGCTAGGTTTTACTGCGAAATTCCACTTCTCATCATCCCTCTAGTTTCTTCTTACATTCACCTACCAAATGTTTTTCACACTGCATGACTTGTTTACGTGGAGTCACGCCTGTGCCACATCAGAATATAAGCATATGCACAATAGAAAAACTTTAGTCTGACACTGCTTTCTCCTCCTTCAAAGTGTCGGGAATGGCCAGACTTCCCATCCCACACACGCTCGGGAACTGGTGAGGAGCTCAGTGAAATCTAGAAGTACCAAAGAGGATTCCCTGTACTTCCACATGACAGAGAAGACAGTTTATTTGCTTGCTGACTCCTTATTTGTGGAAATCGTTGCTAAATCAACCTCAACTCTCATGTACTGTTGCAAATTTTCTGCACTAACTGGAGGATATTTTTTTTTTTGAGGCTCTCCAGTTACATTAGGTATAGCGTTTAAGTTGATGGACCAGCACTCTAAAACACCAGGATGTGGTTCTTACTTTCAGTGTCACTTCCTTGTAATATGTTGGCAAAACAGACTCCTGAGCAGCTTTCATTTATGGCCTGGAATAACAAAAGCAACTGCTTTGGCCCTTGGCTGGCGGAATGCCCTTCGACCTTCTGTGAGAAAGTCTCAACGCAGAGCTGCTGTGAGAGTGTTGTGGCACAGACTGTGCTGCAAGAGGCCCAGTTGCTTTATTAGCCTCTCTTCTCTCTTCTTTCTCCTGGACATATGGGCAGATAGAGTCTGTCAAACAAGCAGCACCCAGGAGCCAGTCTACCTGGTGACTCCCTGTTCCAACCCACTAATAGGGATAAAGGGTTGGGACGACCTGATCATCTACGTCCCAAATAATTATCCCAAATATTTCTTCACATCAAAGTCACCTAAACATGCCGCTCTGACATACAATACTTTCAGTATTTACTTTTGCAGAAAGGGCTTAGAGAAAGAGGCTCATTCTTCCTCTCAGGCCGGTAGACATGAAAGACCATACGGTCAAATCCCCACATGACACGTATGGTATGCAAAATGCATGAAGCTCCTGGCAGGCAGGTAGTCACAGCGAAGAGAAAGCAGAGGGGCAATTCATGAGGGGTTAAGATTTTTCCCCTTTTCTAGCGTACTTCCAAAACCCTTGAGCCTGATTGATCAGCTCCTGGAGAGCCTCGGACTGACGGCACACACGCAGTACCGAGTCCGGGCGTGCACTACCGAGATGTCAGGGGTTTCTGGTCCTGTGGCTGCTGGGCTTGTTGGAGCAGCTGAGATTGATTCCAGCTGGGCTACTGGCTCTACGGAAGATCCAGAGGAATATTCAATATGTTCAAGACTTCATCCAGAAAAAAAAAATGGGCTGAAAAAGGAAAGCATTTCCAGGGAAACATGCCGGTGCATTTTGCAACGGGGCTGAGATTAATCCACAGAAGCAGGGAAATACATTGCACCCAACTTGTACTGCAAAATTATTCCAATGAACAGGACTCAGGGAAGCTCTGTGGCTGAGATACTGATGTGTTTGAACATGGAGACCTGGGAAGTCTGCCAGGGAACTTCAGTAAAATGTGGAAGGACAAAAAGATGTTCAGTAGTTTAAAAGCTACAGGTTTCAATTCAGTTTTTAATTTTCAAAAAATCTCTTTCCATGTTTACTTTTCCTTTCAGTCCTGTTTCTGTTTTTATTTCCCTTGTATCACTTTTTGTCCAATCATTTATTCCTCCATTTTAATAATACTTTGCTCTTTCAGGGTCTTGGTTTATTTCTTTTTTTCCTTCTACCTTTAAGGATATTCTGTTCGTTCACACTCTTCGTTATCTGTGTATGGCTTTTACCCCCCTCCATGTTTGGTTTCTCTCTCTTTTCCCCCCAGGCATGGCCCTTTTTCCTATTTGTTCAGTCCACACACTCTCTTACCTGACTATGCCTAGGTGTCTCCACGCTGATATTTCTTATCCAACATCTAGCAGAGCTCACTCTTCCTTTTTGTTAAATGAGGAATATTTTCCCCACCCACACATCCTGAAACATTAGCTTCCTCAGCCCCTCTTTTGCCTTTTAAAACACTTGTTCCAACTAAAGGCAGGGTGATGGTTGGACACTGCCCTTCCTATTGCACTGGGTAGGTGACTCAAGTAGCAAATACTCCGTGTCTACAGGCTGCTCCTCCACACCGGAAAGGGTAATACCGAAGCTGAAGAGAGGAAACAATTAGATGACTGCTTAGGTTAAAAACCTGCCAAAACCATCAGAGAAAATCTGCAAAGTAAGAGCCATGTGACAACCAGAATTGTGTGGCCAAACTCCATGAGAGGGAAGTAGCTGCCTGCATCATGGGCTCACATATAAATTCACACAACCTAAACGACTAATTATACCACCATACTTCATCCCAGACCATGTGATTTTTAACTGAATACGATTCCTATGTCTGTTGGATGGACCTGAAGTGTTTTTCAGTGCTGAGCAAAAGACTGCTCAGTTGTAACCAGTTTTCCTGACATTTTTCACATCAGTGCAGAATGTCTTTGCTTTCTCTGTATAAGCTGGAGAAATAAAACCCTGTGATGAATGATGCCAGGGCAGCATCTTAAGCTACATGGGTATTTCTAAAAGCACTAGAATGAAGAAGAAGAAAAAGCATTATATTTCCAGAGTTAACCAACCTTGTTTCCGTGGTGCAAGGGGACAGACTGGATATAGATTTCAGTTGTTTATGAACATGCTGAAGCCTCCATCTTGACCAAGGAATGACAGATTATGGTTAGGTGAGAAAGAAGAATTCAAGTAGTACAAAGCAGCCAGCGTGACTTTAGATGAAACTGCTCAAAGATCTGTTTATAGGCACAAATGTATGAGAAATGGAGTAGTAAAAAGGGAACAAAAACAGATGAGTCATTTTGCAGGTTTGAGAAGAGATACCAGTGCATCAAATGCATGGGAAGTGCTGACTGAGAGGAGCTTAAAGAGGAGCAAAGAAGGGCAAATGCATCAAGGGAGAAGGAAGCACTGAGGAGACACAGATCCAACAGTAAATGGAGACCAAGAAATAACCATGGGCAACACTCATGACTTCCACTGCCCAAGGGTCATAGCTCTTCCTGGGATCACATGGGATTATATGCCTTGTGCTAAATATGAGACTTGTTTGAAACAGTGCAGAGAAGCCTGAACTCTTCTACATGAACATAACATTAAAGAATGGCAAGAATTCAGAGTAAAGTAGCAGTGATAAATGAGGGACTGAGCTAACTATCTGAGCAGGACAGATGGCATCGTTACAGGCTGCTTTACAAGTAACATCCATAAACACCCAGGGAAGAAAGGTGCTGACAGTGTCTGGTAAATGGAATAGACTTGTGATCTGTAGTCTCTCTGATAGTCATAATTCCACAGAGGAAATCCCCAAGATTCCCCTTTCACACACAGACCTGACTTGGACAAAATATATGAACATGTGCTTTACTGTATGCATGGGAGTAGGTCCACTGATAGGTCTTCTCTGGTTTGAGATGACAGGGACAGCAGCAGAAAATTCTTAGCTCTCAGATTACTAGTCTTGTCCTATTTAATAAGGGGACAGATGAAACGTTTCCTGAACAAAAACGTAGATGTGGTTCATCAGAAAAACAGCCCATTCCAGGGAGCTGGAAAGATCTGCAATTCCTGGAGGAATATCCATCCCTGTATTAGCACATACATTGACAGATGGCACAGCTACATATGAAAACGAATTTTAAGTCGTTGTCTTTGAGT
Organism: Eurypyga helias; assembly: GCF_000690775.1. Taxonomy (NCBI): domain Eukaryota; kingdom Metazoa; phylum Chordata; class Aves; order Eurypygiformes; family Eurypygidae; genus Eurypyga; species Eurypyga helias. The sequence continues at coordinate 6,482 of NW_010239871.1, read as the reverse complement.
TGGAAAGATAAACCCTAGGCAGGTTTTGTAGAGCAGCTGGTCCTTCATGGACTGGTGCTTGTGGGGATTTCTTCTTGAAGAAGCTAGGGCAGTGGTAGCTGTGAGCACCCCAGACAGAACAGAACCTTTCATTCCCTCAGTAGTTTTCTCTGGAAAAAGCACGAAGCAGCAGCAGCTTGCTCCACGCAGGAACTGGAAAATATCTCACTAGACTGGCTGAAGAACTTATAAAATTAGAAAAACAAAGCAGCAAAAGGGTCTTGGCTCAACAGCGTTACTTTTAGACTGTCTGTCTCTGAAGCAACTAGTCTTGAATCAGTTTATGAGCTTCAGCCAAGACAAACACTCAGGTCCATTTGGGAGTTTTGCTTCAGAGCAGCACATTAATACTCTGTAAGGAGATGTAGGGCATGTAGTGGATGTTTTCTTTATCAACAGCCCTAATCATCCCAAATGTCTCTTGCTCATTGTTAGCACACCCTCCTGTCAAGACTGCATCAGACATAGATGAGCTGTCTCACACAGTGCTTCAGTTTATCCTGCAAAAAAACTAGGAGAATGGCTCCTCTCTTAGAGAAAATGTGCCACACAGAAACACAGGGCTCTCAGAGACTGGCCTTGTCCCTCTTTGGCATGCAACACCTATGGAGACTAAACAAACCCAACCTCTGTTCGCAGCAGATGCCTGGTAAAAAGGACAGGTATCAAAGGGACCTGCTGACTAGAGCAACCAATCTCAACAGTAACAGTACGTTGAGTGAGGAAAGCCCTAGTCTTTCTACCCCCTTCACATGCTTTCGGCAAGCGTTAGAAGACGAGCCCTGACTCAGACTTGGCTCCTTATTCCTACAGCTGGCCTTTCAATGAGTAACTCCTTCCTCTTACCACAAGAACGAGTTGCAGGGCTGCATTATCCATGCTGATTCTTTGCAGTCAAGCACATAGGTGATCCGACTTAATGCCTGTGCAACTGATGGTGTTTGCTTTTTTTCACCTTTACTATCAAGAGTAGCAGGTAAGGAGGACATGTCTCCTCACAGAATGGGAAGAAATAATACTTCTTAGAGTAATAAGTAATAGTTTTTACTGGGTGCAGTGAAAACCCTATTAAGTCAGAGACTACCACCTTTTCTGTTGTCATGCATGTAATACATAGGTAGCACTGTAGTGCATTGTAGCACTTCATATAATAGTGATTGCCACACCACTGCCTGCAGCAGGAACTCTGCATATTAGGCTTCCCCAAAGCCGTTCTGCATGGGCACATCCCTGTGGTGAATTCTGTAAGAAGCTGGGGCGATAGCAGCTCTGAGTACCTTGGAGAACCATCCCAGATCCCTTAGCAATTCTCTTTGGTAAAGGTACGAATAAACAGCAGCTTGTTCTACCTTGCACAGATGGAGAAAAGCATGATCCTCGTGCTGCTGCAGAGCGTTCATTCCAAGGTGCCTTTAGGAAGAGGCTGTGCAAGAGAGAGGT
>NW_010239871.1:0-4972 GCF_000690775.1 Eurypyga helias | reverse complement strand
GTCCGTTGGGGCGCCGCCTTAGGATTCCAAAGCCAGTAGCTGCGCTGCTTGCTGTAGCTGAAGGTTAGCTGCAGCACCCACTGCTGGGTTAAGCACCACAGAGCTGGAGAAAACTCAGCGAATTTTGCCAGCTTCGGTTCTATGCCCAGTTCCGTTCTTCCACATTCTCCTGGGGCTTGTCACTAAGGACACACCACCTTCAGCTACCCAACTTTCCTGCTTTCTTGTTGTCAGTCAGATATCTTACAGCTCCCTCCTCTTAGGGTGCTCTTCAGATGTGTGGGCACAAATTCAAAGTGAGAGAAAGCATCTTAAACAAAGGCTGGTTTGTGGTTTGTTGCTCTGGAAAGAGCAGCCAAATCTGTCTTCAGCAAAGATCTTGTGAGCCTTTAAGCTGGCCATTTTCACATCTGGGAAACACTATCCCTTAGCATCTCATTTCTTTGTCTGGGTGACTCGGTAGGTTAGAGGGGAGAGGATGATGGCTGTGACGCAGTGATGTTCGCCCAGGTGACAATGAAATCTTTTCAAATTTTTTCAGTTGGTGTTCCTGGGGACAACCTCCACCTGCAAATGTACGATTTGTGTCCCATGACAGGAGGACACAAGGTCTGGCTAAGCAGAGGGCTGAGTAACAACCCTGTCCGTGTTAGGAGATTCTCACATCGGAACATATTCTAGGCAAGTTCAGCTTCAATCCCAATGTAAAACCTACAGAGAAGCAGATTGTGCTCCCCAGTGTTAGTCCACATCATAGAATCATAGAATGGTTTGGGTTGGAAGGGACCTTAAAGATCATCTAGTTACATCTGTCCAAATGGTCATTTGGGAGAGGGGCTTTCCTTCTTTGGAGAGCAGGTTGTGCCGATGTGGAGCAGGGAATGAAGGCTGCAGGCCAAATCCTCGTACTGAACAGGCATTGCAAGTTACACAAGCAATTCTGATGTTTCCAAACATGAGTCACTGAACTGGTACTCAACATAATCCAATGTGAATATACTGCTGGAGGCAAGTATTTTTGTTGTATTAGTTCTTTTCACAATTTCATTCCTGTTCTTCCTCCCTGTAATTCCTGTTGTTTCATTTTTTGAAATGTTGTTTATTTTCCTGAAGGTATTCAATTAAAATAGCAGTTTAAGAGTTAGAACTATTTTTGGCATACATGCCAGACTAGGATTTGAAACAGATTTATCCCTTTTGCTGGCTATTCTTTCAAGATGGGTGGGACCCAGCTTGAGGTTGTTGTCTGGTCGTCAGTTAAGAAGATTTTTTTAATACTCTACTATTCTGGTCACAAGGAAAACTTCTTTTATATTCTCACTTTTACTACAGTGTAGTGGCTGGGAATTTAGTTTGGAAATTATAAAATCATGAAAAATTGGGCTGAGACAAACCTTGTGAGATGGTCTAGTCTATTCCCCTGTTCCAAGGCAGATCATACATTTCTAAACTGTTCCTAACGCAAGGTTCCCCTATCTTAATCTTAAAGCCTCAAATTATGGAGATTCCATAATCTCTTTAGGCAATCTGTTCTAGTGTTTTGCAATCCGGAGGATACATGTTTACCCTCAGTTGATTTTGCTTAAGTCTTCGTCGTGCAGCAAAACTTGAAAAGGAGATTGAACACAAGAGAGTAAGACACAAGAAGTAGAAAGGACCCCCAATATCACCAAGTCCAATTCCTTACTGTTGGAGGCAACCATGTCACATAAAGCCTTCCTTGTATATACACAGAGCTAAATATTTGAACCTGTCGAACTTTTCCCCTAAATGCTCAGAACAAGTTCTGCTGAGAACCTCATTTTTCTCGAAGTTAAGAATCTCCTGTAAAGTAGAACCATGAAATCTGAAGAACATTACAAAGCAGTCAGAAACATTTATGTGCAGATAATGTTTTTGTAAAGTACCAGATGATTTGCTTGCTAAAAGACATGGCAAAGTCTCAAAAAGTGAAAGGTAGATCCCTCCTAAAAATTAAAAACCCTTCTGAAACAGATGATAATACTTCTAAATTTCCTAAGACAGTGTTTGAGATCTCACAAAAAACCCCCCCAAAACAGTCTTTCACCAGGACTGCACAAGATGCTCCTAACTTTTAAGAGAAAGACATCTGAGAAAGGACAGTGATATTAGGCTCAGGAAAAAAAATGAAACTGTGACTCTTCTAAGAAGTCCTAGAAAGCGTGAAAGAAGGATAGAGGGGCTGGGCAGGAGTAAAGTCAACACAGAGTTAACTTAAAGTAAGACCAAATTCAGTGGAATTGGAGAGCAAAGCTACTGAGCTGAGGATGAGGAAGATGTTAGGTTGAAGCTGGGAGGAGCTCTTAACTTCAGTCGTCCCCTAGAAGTTTAACATGAAGGACAAGCATGACTGTCAGACATGATTGTTCTCATCTTTACAATGCCATAACTGATGCTTCGGACAGCAGTCGCCAACCCCAGTGTATCAAGGTATCCTTCAAGATACAACCCCACGTATCAAGGTATCACTGAAGATATGAAATGGCATGAGGTGTTCGGGTATCTGGATTCCACTCCTTATGACACACCACTGAATTTAAAACCCAAAGAAGAAAGCCTTGTGTAATCTTAAATGATGTGAGGTCAGAATCTTTGTCCTTGTTCTGCAGCAGCTGTGCCAACTTAGTTGGAAGAGTCTGTAGGTTATAATCAGACCCCACGGGGCAGCTACACTAGCAGAATGCCACGGCCCAATGGACAGGTCAGAACCTGGTGGGGTACTGAGTATTATCAATGAAGTCTTAAATTCAAAACTAAAGTAATCCAAGCTACCACTGAGATGTAGTCCTCCCAGAAGAAACATCTTTTTCCAAAGCTCGTAACTCAAAATGAGTCACACTTGATTAACTTCATTTGGGCCAGGAGACTAATCATGGGGTGCTATTTATAACTTATTTAAGGAAAGTCAGAGAGAGCATTAGAATAACATTCAGGATGGAAAACATGTTATAGCCTTAACATAGTGTCACTATTATAACTTAATGAAAACAGAGAACTAGGAACCTTCTCTATTAGCAGGTGTTACCTTTTTGTTTGTTTGTTTGTTTTAGTATGTCTACTCTCCAGTGCAAAAGTTATGAAATATATGTGAGACTCCAATCCAGAGAGCAACTGTCCAGCTCAGTTATTGGTGGGGTAATAGATCAGAAAATTTCACCTCCTCCTTCTCCTCACAGCTGCCCCGCACGCATGCACACACACACAGAGGCCAGGAAACTCTACGCCTATAGCACCTACCTTGGGCTTGAAGGCGATTAATTTCAGGACCATCTCAACAGTGAAGAGGCCAGTGAAGAGCATGTTGAGGATATTCATGGCTTCCTTGAACATGCAGCTCTGACCGTAGTGCTGAAAAATAGCATCCCAGCAGCAGCGTGAGGAACAGACATAGCAGATAGTCAGGAATCACAGGGCCCCTGCCGACCTCCCTTCATGATGAGATCCTTTAAAGTAAACCCCACCATGCTCAGGGTTTTTCCAATTTAGAATTCTCATCTCCCTTCCCACATAAGCATTTCTGTACCTTTAGCCATTTTTGCCGTCTGGCTCAGGATCTCCTATCACTTTTTGAGTGAGGGTTACCAAAATCGCACTGATCATTCCAGTTGAGGGCTAATTACAAATTTGCATAATGGTACAAGACATTCTCCAATTGTTTTTGTTATCTTACTTTTCCATAACACTTGGATTACTTGTTTGATTGCCACTGCACAGTGAACAGGGGTTTCACTGAGCTGTTCATAATGATAAAAAGCCATTCCCCCAGTAATTACACTTAATTCAGGACTCTGCAAAGTACACGAGCCGCTCAAATCATATCTTTCCAATGTACATTATCTTGCATTTGTCAACTCTGAATTGAATTTGCAATCATGCTGCCTATTCACTTAACTTTATTAAGATCTTATGAAGTTACTCTCTGTCTTCTATTGATTAATTCAAATTCATTCTGCAAATGTTGCCACCTCACTCGTCATACCCCTATTTCCAGATCATTATATCGAGACTGATTGCACTGCCTTATTCTAAGGTCATCTTTGAGTTCATGTTATAAGAACCCATTTGTAGTTGCTTAACTTTAATAAACTTTATCCAGCTGGGATGGATTTTCATATTCTGCATTAGCTCAGGGTGATTTATTTAAAGAAGTTTCAGTTAAAACAATTCAGCAGCAGCCAGGCCAGGGAAAAATATACCGTTGAGGTGTTTTCAAAATTTCTTGTAACATTTTTCTTGAAAGACTCTAGTACCTGCAGGACTCTGCTTTAAAACTTAGAATTTTACTGGAACGTGGCTTCTGTGTTTGCTGTCCTTTATATTATTTGACCCAAATCTGACCACAGTATAAACCTCTGAAAAACATCTTGTCTTACGATGGACATAGACTTCCTAGAATCTCCAGAGATGCTGGGCTGCCTGTGGGCTCACAAACATCTCACAGCTTCTAGCCCCACCTGCCCTTGGCGTGCACCAGTATCACAGCAAAGGAGCATGGTTCAAAGCTTCAGCAAGAATGCAATAGTTCCTCTCTATTGCTTCATGACAGCAGGGCAGTAGCTACTTCAGCTGAGAGCACAGCACTTTCTTGTGCTCATACTGCCTCACTCCTGTGCTGATACCTTAGGCAAGACAGCAGAGAACAACTTTTCAATGGGGACAGGAAAGAGCTAGAACAGATGAAAAGAAATTAAAGAGGGTCAAGAAATCTGGTGAGATTTGACTGGAGGCAGTGAGAGAAAATAAGGTGAAAACTGACTGTGAATACAGACTTAGACTGCTAGTGAGTGATAGAAAACTGAGGCTAGTTTTGAGGGGAGGCTGGCAGTGGGGCAGACTGGGATTGATCCAGTGGAAAAGGTAGTGGTGGTGATATGCTAAAGTCAAAAGTGAAGCTGGTGTAAGAGTGACGGGAGAGTTGGACTCACAGCAAGGAACAAACCAGATGTGCTGG
>NW_010239870.1:2510-51098 GCF_000690775.1 Eurypyga helias | reverse complement strand
GTTTCCAGGGATGGGGCACCTACCATCCTTTAATCCTCCATTTTACATGCTCTTGTAAAAGAGATTTATCACCAAAATTCCCAGAGCTGGTGACCCTGAAGGAGAGGAATGTGAAGCATCTTCAGAGACACAGAAGTTCTCCCATGGGATACCAAGGGTCAGACAGCTTGTCCACTCAGACATCCTTAAAGACTTGACATTGTCATGGTATTTGTCTCATCCTGGGTCAGGGAGAGATCTGGGGTTTCCTACCCTGTCAAATCCAGAGGGTTGGGATATCTGTGCTCACCAGCAGCACTGGAAGGACAGCAGGGCAGCTCCCATCACCAGGAACAGCAGTCACTCTTCACCCCTCAGGGATGCCACGTCCAGTAAGTGATGGAAACCCGAGTCCCCCATCAAGATGGGCGAGTAGCTTTCTGGAAATGCAAACTGTTTAGAAGCTCCAGCCCTCATCACTAACCAGAAGATGAATAAAACAAACACAAAGCTACCAGAGACCTAACTGAAGATCTTGGTGTAGGATCTGCACCAATGAGCCCATCCCCACCCCTGGATTTATTCCAGCCACAAACACTGCTGCCATCCTTCTCTGAAAAGCAAAAAGCCTCAGCAGCTGAATCCATGACTGATAGAGAGCAGCAGCCTGACTGTCCTGGCCCTCCCATTTGAACTGTAAATCAAGAGCCTGTCAGAGGAGCTGTATCTTTGGAGAAAGAGAGCAGATAAATCAATCCCACCAATCGACAGCCTTGCACTGAAATGCATTGTTGGTTTATCAGTCAATAGTTATCGACTGGGATCATGTTCCCAGGGTGATATTCTGCTCTCAGAAGGGAGCCCACACCCCAGTGGAAATGTAGGACGTAGAAGTGTTCATCAGCACAAGGAGGAAAGTTGGGAAGAGAGGTTAGAGAGCGAGGTGCCAACTGGGGAGATGGGGAGAAGATTGGCACCTGCTAAGGATGTAGGTGAGTGTTTTGGACAAGGAGTGATGGTCAAGGGGGAGGAGAGGAGATAGAATGTAATGGTTTGCACTTGCAGCAGATATAAAGACAAGAAGAGTCCACACCTGCTTCATATGCTCTTCTCCAAAGCCAGTGAGGAATCCAGGAGTCCCATTCCTCCCAGTCCCTTCCAGTCAGGGAATACCTGTGAAGCACTGGCAAAGCCTGGGTCTGGTCCACAGTGGAGACGGCAGCCTGCCTCTGCTCCCAGCTACCCACCAGCTGTGGCTGAGGAGAACCGAGAGGAGCCAGCCCTGTGTGAGAAGATGGTGGATATCAGTATAATTCCTGGGAGGATTTTCAGCTTCTTCCAAAGGCTTTGGAAACAGCACCCATCCCCAAGGTGCAGAGCAGAGGGGATGAAGGTTGCAAGGTCAGGCACCAAAAGCTAGGATTTAAGGGTTAAACCTCTGCACTAGGGCCTCCACTGAGAGCAGTCTTCACAGAAGAGCCCATGCCCACACTATTAAATCCACTGTACAGTGTGGAAAACTACCTACCCCCCAGAAAGCCCCCCAGAAAAGGTCAGGGCAGTACTAACTGTCTGAGTTCCCACGTGTGCTATGAACCTTTCCAAAACCAAACAGCATAGGCATGTGAGATGCAGCTTCCCAAATTGCCTGGGCAGCCTCATTCCCTGCCTTTACCTGTGTGCACGGTTGTGCTGGTTCAAGACCAGACCGTGGGTTTGGTTGTTTTTTTTTTTCACAAAACTGCTCCTTCCTTGAATGCCGAACCTGGACTGCAACCACTTGAGAACAAAATACTCTCAGGGCTTTTTTCTCCCATCTATTATTTACTGTGCATTGTATGACCCCTGGTCCAAATACAGAACGATTAATTTCCCTGTGAGCTCTCCAGTGCTGCTCTTTGCTCCAACATCTCTGCAAACACACACAGTTTCCTCTTCCCAACTTTTCCATGAGATAAATAGGTTTATTTCCAGGGAAAACTCAGCCAGGAGCTTCTCTCTCACTGTCTTATCCATCACAAAAAAGCATTTCAAGGATTCCCTGCAATGCAGGTCATTACCTTTTTCTGCCTGTCAGTCATCAGCACAGACCAGGCTGAGCAGCTCTGGCTGGGAGAAAGGGAAAGGGAAGGGAAAAAAGGATTGAAGGAAGAGAGGAGAGCCCTGGAAAGCAGGTATTGATGCTTGGGGAATGAGAGAGAGGGCTTTCCAAGAAAGAACTGAAATCCTGGAACAGCAGCTAATGCCCAACACAGTTTAACCCTTTCGCAGATGCAAGAGCCATCCTGGCTCTGCAAGGATCTGCTATAGCCAAAGAAAACATACATCTTCACCTATTTTTCTTCCTCCTCTTTGTCCATCAAGACCTCTTGAAAATCCTTCCCTAAACAGACCTGGGGGGAACCCCCCTCCCTGATTTCAGGAACATGCATTACCTCCCGGGGGCCTTTCAGCTCCCATCTTGCTCCCACCCCATTACTGTTTCAATCAGTCCCTAAATTGGCTCTTTGGGAACCCAGGCTGCTCACGGTTGGTCACTGCCCTGTCTCTTTTTAATTGGAGTCTTAATCTCTTGCCAGCTATGATAATGCAATTGGTATCACCAGGCAGTTTGCGAACAGTTAACTACCCGTGCCGTCCGCAGCCCATTAGACACACAAAATCTGCCAACTGCTCACTTCAGTTGGAGAAGAGTTTAGCACAGGGAGAATGGGGATACTGCAGGCAGGGGGGCTGTGAGCAATGTTGGACACGGGGGCAAGACTCCTGGCTCCTCTTCCTATCATGCCATTCAGTAGCTGTTACCAAGGGAGTGGAATATCTGGGGGTTCCCTTTGCAGATATTGGGAAAAGCAGTAAATAAAGAAAATGGTCATTGGAAGCAGGGTTGAGTGGCTCAAGACTCTTGGGTCCTACTCTCTGTTCTTGGGGGATGTTTGATTTAGCAATCTCCAGGAGTCAGTGTCCAGACTCCAGGCAGTCATGAGAGGTATAGATCAGGGAGTGGGATGTGGAAGCAGCACCCCAGGTTTCCACCATGAATCCATCAGCGATGCCCTGTCAACGGCTTTCTTCACATAACCTGTCAAGTGTCCTCATCCTGCCCCTTTCACTGGTGGTCACAACATCCCAGCAGCTAGGCAGGAAGAGCAGCACAAAAAGTACTTCCACGTTCACCATGTTTGTGGGGGGAGGAAGTAGGGAGAGGGAAGGGGCGGACAGGGGGCATACACTGCCCTAGGTGAATCTCTGCTAATTCCCCTCTGCTGGATTGTTCAGGAAGACTTGAGATCCTGAGAGACAACAGCTGCAAAACAAAGCAGATATTTGAAGAAAAAATAAATTCTAAGAGGTTTGAGTTTTGGAAATAATGAGATTCAAGGAGTTCAGAAATCTTCAAGTATGTTCATGTGAATGTCTTTTTTAACAGCAAAATCTCCAGGGTGGTTTGCTACTCTATAAAATCCGAGGGGCAAAGGTGGAAATTAAGTGGCTGGGTTTTCTCAAGCTTTTCCAGCATGTAGATACGAGGATGCTCATGCAGAGGAGCTCTGGTTCACTCTATCTCAGGCAAACTGGGAGGTAGCACTTTCTACATGTTCTTCAAATCTGAGTGAAAAATGGGGTGTATTCCCCTAATGTCACAAATCTCAGCACAGCCCTCCTTAAAGCCCTCATAAATGAACAGTTATCCATGTGAACACTTTAGGAAGCCTAGCCCTGATCCTGGCAGCAAATCTGACAGCCCTTAGTTTTAATGAGGGAATAATCCAGATGAAAGTATCGCTGCTCACATGCTAAACATTGCAAGGGGGGGAAAATGTGTGCTGGCTGTACACATCTCCAATGAACGTCGTATTTCCCAGGCTCAAAGCTTATTGATTTAAGTCTTCCTCTGTAAGGCTCATCCCATGCCATGTTTTGATGTCCCAGAACAACAGATTCCAATATCCATTGTTACTCTACAGTTTCTCAGAGAAAATATTCACATTTTTTTACTTGAATTTGGGAAGTAGGGTGGGAACACATTTGATTTTGTTGTCATTGTATTGAAAATAAATTTTTTCTTTGAATTGTTTCTGGAGCGGTTCTATTGAGCTAAGCAGTTCTGGAAATTTCAGCTCAGAATATAAAAAATATTAGACAGTTGTGAGAAGGGCTCGTCACTTTGTTGTCATTGTATTGAAAATAAAATTTTTCTTTGAATTGTTTCTGGAACAGTTCTATTGGGCTAAGCACTTCTGGAAATCTCAGCTCAGAACATAAAAAATATTAGACAGTTATGAGAAGGGCTGGTCACAAAAGGTTTCTGGCTTTTTTTCTTTAATGAAATTATTTTTCATCAGAAAATTGCAGTTAATGAAGCAAAGATCACACCTGATCAGCCTGGTACTGAGAGCATCCTGTCCATCACACCTGATCAGCCTGGTACTGAAAACATCCTGTTGTGCTCCCAGAGACCCTTGCTGAAGTCCTTGAGGTGAATTGAGGTGAGCAAGGACCTAATGCTTGCAGGATCAGCATCATTCACAGATTCACAGAGTGGAAGGGGTTTGAAGGAACCTCTAGAGATCATCTAGTCCACCGCTCCTGCCAGAGCAGAATCCCCTAGAGTAGATCACACAGGAACAAGTCCAGGCGGCTTTGGAAAGTCTCCAGAGAAGGAGACTCCACCACCTCTCTGGGCAGCCTGTTCCAGTGCTCCGTCACCCTCACAGGGAAGAAGGATTTCCTCATGTTCAGGTTGAACCTTCTGTTTCCAGTTTATGGCCATTGCCCCTTGTCCTGTCACTGGACACCACTGAGAAGAGCCTGGCCTCATCCTCCTGACACCCAATCTTTAGATATTGATAAGCATTGATAAGATCCTCCCTCACCCTCCTCTTCTCCAAGCTAAACAGACCCAGCTCTCTCAGCCTTTCCTCATATGGAAGGTGCTCCAGGTCCTTCATCATCTCAGTGGCCCTGCACTGGACCCTCTCCAGTAGCATCTTGTCCTTCTTGAGCTGAGGAAGCCAGAATTGGGCACAGTACTCCAGGTGAGGCCTCACCAGCACAGAGTAGAGTGGGAAGATAACTTCCCTCAACATCCTGGCCACACTCGTTGTGAGTAAGTGGTCCATAAGTGGAGGATGGAGAGAAAAAAAAAGGAAGAGTGTTGTGTTCTGTTTTGACGATACTTTATTTACTGTAAAATAAATGTATGCACAAGCCAGAGGTGTTTAACCCACTGTGGATTGTCCTGCTCCTTCTCCCTTTCCCTCCTACATGGGTGTACTCTCGTGTGTGTAAGCCTGAGTCTTACACTTGTTTCATACAATTTATGTCCCTGTTGTGGAGTGCATGAATGACATGGCAGGCAAATCCCATAGCAACCTCTTAAACAACTCAGTAGAGGGGACAACATTTTCATTTTATCGTTGTTCATAAAATTTTATGGGTTGGAACTTGCTATTTTTGTTCCACAGAATGAAAGGAAGTAGTCTTTTTTTTATTATTATTTTTGCAAATCCACAGTCAGTCACTAATGGAACAGCTCATAAATGCATGAGCCTGATTCCCTTTCTCTGCAGGGGGCTGGGCACCAGTGCAGGAAAGGTCAGAAGGGAAAGGAAGAGAAGAAATTATCCTCCCTTGAACTTCTGTGAGTTGCTCTGTTATGCCAAGCTCCCAGGATGTAGGACCAAGTTTAACTTCATGGGTTGGCGGGGGGTGTACATACAGGTGTCCCTGAGACAGGGGGAGGGAGGATATTTTTATACATTGTGTAAGGACCACCTTGAGAGGTTGAAGCAGATGCAACAAGTTGCCCAATCCATCCAGACCTGCCAGATCACACCCAGCAGTACCCTCTGCCTGCACCCAAGGCTGGACTTGCTAGCTAAACTTGCCTGCTGGCTCAGGGACATGAAGATGTCCATGTGGGCTTTGGGGGATAGAGTAGGGCCAGTTGTGCCAGTCTCTCACCACAAGCCCAAGCACCGGGCATCCCCTTCTCAAGGTTTGGTCTCTGCAGCCACCTGGAGATACTTGTCCCTGACTGGAAAAGAGAGAAGGCATAGCTTCTGGTGTTACCCAGAGAAAGATGTCAAAGCTAGGGATGACATCCATCACCAGCCAAGGATGGTTCCTGCAGAATAAATCTGAGCAGGCTCTGGCCCCACTGCCTAGCTCTCCTAACAGGCACAGTGTCACCATCCTCAAGAGAGAAAACCTAAGTTGAAATGACGGTCAGCTTGATATAAGGAGAAGTGATTTCATGAGAAGGGTGGTCATGAGTTGGTACAGGTTGCCCAGAGAGGTTGTGCTAAAGCTCATTGGAGCAAGAGGTTGGAGCAGAAGACCTCTTGCTCTCTTCCAGATTGAATTATCATTTGATCCTAGGATTCAGGAGAGGCTAGGTGGGCTGAGTACAAGGATGGGATCCAGAATCACAGGGTTGGGGTGTCTGCTTGTCCACACCAAATTCCACTGCTGGAATTGGGAGAACCAGTAGAAAATACACTTGGGAGATGCATAATCCCCAGGCAGGGATCGAAATCCTGAGCTGAACTGGAGGCACCACCCCTATTCAGTTCATATTCATGGTTATGGTGGCATTCCTTCTCTAGAGGGGCTGAACAGGGGGAATGAAGACCACTCCGTCTCTCCATTGTTGTGAGTTCTGCTCTGTGCTCTCTGGATCTTAAAACACCAAAAGGACAAACCCCCTGGTCCCAGGAGATGCTGCAGGAACCAGAGGAAAAGTTCACCTCTGGGCACTATGAAAAGTCACCCCAAAGGCAGCAGAAAAAGGACCGTGATCCTGAATATTCCAGGCAAATGTAACCTTCAACTTCTAAACACCAAAAAAACAGGCATCTCTCAACACCCAATTTCCGTCAGAGAGAGCTGCCATAAAAGAGAGCTCAAGCAATGGAATGAAATTAAACCCAAATTGACTTTGTGGCAACACAGGCCATAAATTGTGGTTATTGTGACCAGTGCCTGGGCATTATCTGACTGCCTATTCATCTTCTCCTTTGATTAAAACATCCTGCACTAATTCCATTTCCAAAGCCCAAGTTTATTTACGCATAATCAAATTAATTACATTCCCTCACTCATTAATCCATTCACATCTCTTGGATGAAAATGCAGCCCCAAGATTTGACACCAAGATGTTACTGGCAGGAACAAGGCATCTCGGAGAAAATTCTGGGGAATATGGAATAAATTGCACACTTCCCTTCATCCCTGGGGGTAGGTTTTCACTGCTGGCTTATCTAAAATGAACGTTACCCCTTCACATTCCTACCAACTCCACTGACCTTCTCACCCTGTTTTGAGGGTGGTTTAGTCCCCGAACTACTAAAACAGCTGAGGGTATCAGTGTAAATTTGAATATTATCCCAGCTCCAGATTTGGATGTCTGCCCATCCTCCCATGTCATCCCATGGTCCCAAAAGCTCTGGCTTCTCTTTGCCAGCCTCGCCCAGCAGCAGAGGACATTTCGCCAAAATTGTTCTCCAGGGATGGCAGATCTCTGCTCATGACTCTTAATTTAATCACAGTTAAGAAACCTGAGTCTGAATATGTTTTCAGGGAAATTAACATAAATCCATTTGCAAGGGGGTGTTCAGTGCCTGGCTGAGGACACAGGGGTGTTTCTTTTGTCCTGGAAAACAAGGTAAAGGATAACCCTGGAGTACATGTGAATGCCACCGGAATGCAAAAATTTCCCTGTCCTCCCTCCATCCCTTTCTCCTCCTCCTTGGGCTGCCAGAATCATAGAATGAATCAGAATGGTTTGGGTTGGAAGGGACCTTAAAGACCATAAAGAAGGGAGCTTGTTTCTCCTGGGAAGGGGTGTATGTGGCTGCACAGCTTTACCACGTTCACCCAAAAGTTCTCATGGTGCCACCACCTCCACCAGGACCTTGCCTGCTCCACGGTCCCTCCAAGCGGGAGCCCTCCCATGCCTGCCCCCACGGACAGGCGAGTGTGCACAGCTGCAGGATGTTTCTCACTGCAATACGTGACTGGGTTCTCTGCTAATCCTCCCACCCTTCTCAATACCTGTGTTTGTCGGGGCGCCTGAGAGGATTTGGAAAGGCAGGAGAAATATAATTAGATGCGATGTTGCCCTCGGAGTCAGAGATGGGGCCGGCTCGTTGAAGGGCAGCGGTCAGCAGAAGGAGCAAAGAGGAGTCAATTTAGCACGGCTTACAGTGCTGTTCCGGCTGATTAGGGATTTGATGAGGGAAGGGGTTTGATTTTGGTACTCAGAGTGACAGAAGCCTTACGGTCAGTTGAGATCTTGTTTAAGGAGGGCAAGCGGATCTGGACTGGGGATGGCAGATAGGGAAATGGGGATGAGTGGGACAAATTGGCATGGTTCCCCATCCTTCTTGTTGCACGGGTACCCCCCTGACCTAATCCAGCCAGGGCTGCCCAGCAGCAGGGAAAGGCAGTCAGGAGGGCTGTGAGAAGCTCAAGGGAGGGAGAGAGTGTGGAAGCAGCAGTGATAAAGAACAAGAGGAGGCAAGAAAGACAGGCAGACAGTGAGTCAAAGTGGCACCTTCCCTGGGACCATGTCTCAGCCTCAGTCATTCAGTGCGTTCTCTTGGGCCATCTGCCCACCACCTCTGCCTTCATCCTGCAGCCCTCCATCCACCAAGAGCCTTGCATGAGGTTTGTCCAACCTTCCCCTTCCTGACTGCTGTTTTTGGGACTGGGGAACGGAGGGGCTGTGGCACACACGAGGTGCTCCCGTCTCCTCCGGCGCCACAACACAAAGGCACCTATTGCTGTCCCAAGGACCATGTCAACCCTGCAAACTTCCACTTTGTCCTTCCTGTGGTTTGCAGGTACTTGGGCCCGAAGTTCCCTAATTACACCCCTTTTGGGTGTATGTAATTGCAGATGTAGTCATTAGCCCGATGCTCAGATAGATCCTCCACTTGAAGGAAGTCTTAAGAAGCCCTAATGCATAGTGAAGAGACAACCACAAAGAGGCGAACATTAACATAAATTACCATAACAATGAGCCAGTCTCCAGGGGGTAATGGCCTAGCAAGCTTTCCCAGATGGCTATCAAAGCCACTGCAGCAAAGGACTGTAGGATCTCTCTCACCCCTGCGCCCATCCCCAGTGCATCACAAAAAGATATTTCAGGGAAGCTCAATGCACATGTCCAGTTCTCACACAGGTCCCTTAAATCTGCTGTTGGTTGCTCCTGGAGATGGGCAAGAGAAGGGGACATGCCTCACGGTTAGATGTGGCACTGGTAGCCCTATTTTCACCTTGAGTTGTTGAGCTTCTCTATTTGATGCAATATCTCACCTTCCAATCCCCTCTGTAGGCTGACCCAGGCCCAGGGAAGGGAGAGTTAATCTGATGCCATGTTTTCTACTTCAGTCGTGGAGGGTGATGGAGAGGTTTTAGACATCAAATATATTTTAGGTGAGCCACTTGGCTTTGTTTAGGGGTTGACAATGTCAGTGTCATGAACACAGTCACACCTTTCTTGAAGGTAATGAAGCAAGACTGTTAATTGCAGTTGCTGTAAAACAGGGAGAGATTCTTACCCTCCCTTGAGGTACGAGACAAATTCAGGCACCAGGGAAACTACTACAAAGAGCTCAGGCAGAGCCCCAACTCCATTTTGCATTGTCACACTGAGATTAAGTGACTTTTGCAGCTTCCCAAACAGGGTTGGGTGTCAAACTCAATCTCCTAAACCCCATGCTGATGTCCTAAACTCCTCTTCTATTATCAGGTCACTCAGCTTCTGGAAAGTTAAACTAATAGGAGAAAAATCAAGCAATGTGGTCATCTTTGCAACCACCCCCTGCCTTGTCAGAGAGGGGACCCTGTCCTCAATGTAATTTCAGTATTACCAAATGTCAGGGGATTTCATCAGGCCTGGGCAGAGAGACTTGACCCATAACACCCTGTAAATCACTCACATGAGGAAGAGGATGCTCAGGGACGGAGGCCAGATAGGGTACATCACCAAGGGAAATTCACAGCCTCCAACGCCCCAAAAAACAAAATCCTTGCAGTGATTGGTGCCATAATCCTCACTCCCAAGCACCCGACAGTGCTAAAATGAGGCTAGAAAAGGTTCAGTGTGGAAGTCAGCAGGAGTGCAGTGCTGGCACATCTGAGCCTTTAAGAAAGAAAGAAACTGCAATCTCCAGCCAGAAACCAAAGCAGGGAAATATTCTGTGTTAATAAACAAAATAAAAGGGAAAGTTAAAGCCATCCTTCTCCCTGTTGTACTTGTGATGTGTTTGGCTTTCAATTCTCTTTGACAGTCCATAAGAAATTAACACCACGAGATATACAATTATTGTCAGTTGTGAGGAGGGCAATCAAAGCATTTCAAATCAATGTTTTGTCAACAAAAATAAATGAATGTATTTGCCATGAAAATTCCCACAAAATATTGGCCCTTTTTCTCCCACAAAGCTAGGAATCTCATTTTATATCAGCTCTGAAGTTCCTTTTCATCTGTCATCATATCTTGAAACGATAAGAATTACTCTCAGTAGGGAGTTATTTCTTTGCTTCCCTATCAGCTCAAAATAGAAGACACTTTTTTTTTTTTAACTAATTTGAAATAAGCTTAATATCATCAGTGAAAATTCATCATCAGAACAGAAAGATCAAATCTTTCCATGACTCATAATAAATCAGGGAGCTCTCACCTGGTAACTGGTGTCTACCAGCTTCCAAATGTGGCTTCAATATAATTAAATAATAATAATCTAGAAGATACAAAGCCAGGGATCCTGGAGCAGTACTTAAAACTGTGCCACCTCCATTTCAGATGACTGAATGTGAATGCAAGTGATTTATTTGATTAATTAGCTAGGTAGGTTTCTAGCAACCCTTCACTGCATTTTCTAGAGGCTCCATCTAAAGCCTACTTAAGCCAGTGTAATAAAATCTTTTGCCTACAAAAGGCCTTCAGATAAATCCATGGGCATGTGCCAAGGGTTAATTTCTGTTTCAACTCATGCTGGATCTACTCCACTGCAGTCCCCTGTGATTTCATTGGAGTTACTCCAGGTTATCCAAAATGAAGGCTAACACAAGCCAGCCCCAGGAACATGCACCTGACTGTGCAGAGGAGATATTTTCAAAGACATCCTCCCTCAGAGACAATCTATTTCCTGGAGTAAATTTCACTCGCTCCCTCTCCTCCCAGGGTGGGAGAGCCTTAGAAATTATTTTTGGGGGCAAATAACGGAGAGCGAGGTGAGCTCTAGGCAGCAGAGTCCCCCCTAAAATGTTATTTACATCAACTGGAGGAGAGTGGTTTGATTGGCACAAAACGCCATCTCCCTATCCCAGGTGTGTTGGCATCCCCTCAGAGCTATGATCTCGTTCCTCCACCTTCACAGAAGTACCCCTTCTGATGCCCCAATCACGACTGTTTGCTGCTTCTACCCCTTCCCCTGCCAGGGTCCATGCAGGTAACCATCTCTCTCCCCATGATCCAGCCCTTTTCCTGGAAATTCAAAGCTTAAGGGCATTGGGGTTTGCAACAAAACATTGTGTTGTGCAAGGGTGGCATGTACGGTGCACCCATGTCCGATGTTTCCCGATCTCCCCACCCCATCACCCTGCAAGGTCCCCAGTCCTTCCAGGTGCTATGGAGGGACCAGGCAGAGCTGAGAAGAGGATGACAGATACCGAGCCCTTCTGGGGACCAGCTCTTCAAGCCAGGACAAGTCTTGGGGTCTGTTCCCAGATGTTGCTGTGGTTGGGGACGGCCACCACAGCTGGTTGCAGGCGACCAGCACACACACAGCTGTCCTCCCTCCTGAGCCAGCTTGCCATCATTTTAGGTTTCCGCTCACAGCATGTGGTGGTTTGGGGAGGGAGAAGGGAGTCTTTATCTTATTTTTATTTATTGGCAGGGAAAGAAGAGAAACCCCCTCAGCCCTCCTGCGCTATGCAACAGGGACAGGAGCCACGCTCCCTCGTTTCTGAGCCTGGGAAGGTAATTGCCTCTCTCGCTCCAATCCCTGAGAAACCTTTAATATATGTCTCTGCCAACTTTGAGGCCTTGTCCAATCTTGACAAATTGTAGTGGAACAAATCCTGTTTGGTTGTAATACAGCGATTCAAGGGAAGATGGATTCGAGAGAGATGGCAGGTCCCGCACAGCTGTTTAATGTGTTTTGGCTGGGGGTGCTCGGCAGCGGCAGCAGCAGTAGAGACGAAGCACGATGCTCGAGAAATGTCCCCCTGCATGGTGAGGGACAGGTTAGGACCCCAACCCAGATGCTGGCAGGGATGGAGGTGGATTCCTCAGGACATTCCTCCCCACCAGCCAGTGCACGCAAGGAACTCCAGCTATGTCCCCAAAAAGATGTCTTTGCAAGTGAGGGAGGTAGCTCTCCCCATCTCACCAGGGATGAACGTGGTGGTGGGCACTTCTTACTCAATACATCTCTTGAGGACTTCATACCACCCTCCCTCTACCCCAGGATCCCCTGGCCACCTCGGGATTTATTTTTAAACCAAGTCATCCAGAGGAGACATCTGGGGAAGGGAGAGGCATTGCCATCAGCTGTTGATCATCTATTCTGGAGAAAAAAACATCTATCTTATGGCAAAATTACCCTCCAAATGGACCAGAGATTTGGTATCAGGTCCTAGTCCCACCAGCTGGCATGGGAATGGGAGGACATCAGAAATCCCCTGTTAGATGCAGTCTTGTTTCAAAAAAGGCACGAATGTGGGGTGAGGAAGAAAGAAATTTTGTATTACCACATATAGAATCATGAGCATATAAAGCTGGAATTTTATTTTTGACAATTAAAACAGGCTATAGAATTGCAGGAAGAAGATATTTTAGTTTTAAGACAGTAGCAAAATTGCACTTGTAACAGCTTTCTGCATACAGGTATAACCTATTTGTCGGGAGATGAATGTTAGTCCCCAAAGCAGAGCAAATAAAAGAAAATCCAAAAATGTACCACATCAGGAAATTGACAGGGAATAAGCTGTTTTACTAAATCTATGACTAAGAATATATCAACTGAGTGATACTGCCAGTATTAGACAGGGTTACAGTTTCAAATTTCCTATCCTGCTTTATCCCAAATCAAGACATATGTATTTATTTATGTATATAAAAGACATGCATGGACACGTGTATATATATACTTTTTTAATTTTTCTGTGTGTATACATACATATACATAAGAATTTTTATGAAAGGAACAATCCTAAAAATATTTCTTAAGCCACCCATGATTTGACTTTTCTGCACACTGAAATGCCTTGGAAATCACAAAATCAAACCAAACCTTTCTGACTTGATCCAGATCCTGCCTGATTCTATACAAATACAGGGATGAGATCTAAGTGTCCTTTCAAAAGTTGTTTTTTTCCCAATTTCTGTTGAGTTGGCTTTCCCAAGTGAAATCTTCTGTCTGAACATTTGACGAGCTCAGTTCACCTAAATGATACAAAAAGTTATTTCTTTTAGCTGTTTAACGCTTTTTTTTTACAGGGAAAACTAAAAGAGGATGCATGTTCAGATGGTTTTCAGGCAGAGCCTTTTACACCACAAACCTGTCTAAATATCATTTGACCAAATTTTGTCAGCATTAAACCCAAATAGTAAATATCATGAATATGTCCGAGACCAGGATTTACATCCTCATTGTGCCTAACGTGCAAGAAAGGCACATTAGCAGCAAAACTTCCTAACTACTAGTTTACAAAATTAATTCTTCCTCAATTTTTGGTCCGCCACTTGTACCAATAAAGATCAAGGTTTACCTACATCTATTTGATCTCCTGCACATCCTCATTCATTAATTTCTGAAGAGAACATTCTGTTGCAAGGAAATGGTTAAAAACTTGCTTTTTACTGATTCTGATTAGACAGCAAGGTCAGATAGGTATATAGGTGGAATACACAAATCTTATGACTCCTCCCTAAAGGTGCTAGCTGTGGGGTAGAATATATGAAATGGGGTGAGTGCAGAGCAACCCTTCTCTGGACAGATCACCCCAACTCCCTTCAATGAGTGGGTTACAGATCACAGGAGTCGTTCTGATCTCTGTTTTCAGGGACATCAAGCCCAATTTCTACTGTACTACTGAAAAGTGAGAATTCTGACCACTAGGATTTTGATTATTATATTTTTCAAGGAATATTCTGCAAATTGTGGGTAATCATAGCTTGGAAAGCTCAGTCTTGCATGGGCATCCCTTCCTGGAGATTCTCTAAAGAGCAACAGCTGAAAATTAGATGTGCAGGCACAGGAAGTATTCTTGTAGGTTTTTGTCCCTGCCTGTTTTCCCCACGGAGGAGGCAGACTCTGCTGCAGAAGCCACCATGTCCTTTAGGGTTTTAGAGACCCTGGCATAGGAGGACTCATTTGCCAGGGCTACAAAATACAATACTCAAAATACATTTAATTGTCATGTCATTTCTCAGATGTGAGAGCAGAATTTAAGCACTTGACTGCAGAGGAGTTCTATTTATTAGCTTGTGGTCAAATTCAGCGCAATTGTGTGGTGAGATATTGGAATGTGGGCTGAGCTTTACCCACAGCAGCGCTATTTGTTTGAAACCGACAGCAATCGGAAGGAAAAACAAGCTGTCTGGCCACAGACCACTGAAAGCAATAGGCACTTGCAAGGTCAAAAGCTTTGGCTGCCTGCAGTCGATTTAGGGGAGAGGAGAATCTGCTATAGCACTTATGAAATTCAGGCACTAAAATAAAAACTGGAGGGCAGAGCTGGTGGATGCTGCCCAAAAATTAAAGATGTTTTCTTATAGCTGGTGGGATGGATACACTTTTTTTTTGAAACACATTTAATTCTGGCCAAAATAAGGAGAGTTTCATTGTCTTTAATAAAAATGCGATATAAAGCATTTTTTAGATTGTACATGTTCTGTGTTTGTAAGTGTACAGGGGATGAGGGAAGGCATAGGGGATGAGGGCCTTTTTATTCTATGTCTTCATGCTCTTGAGCCCAGAAATTTAGGGAAATGACTGAGTAGTTGTCCAAGGGGTATGCCAAAGTCCACCTCCATCATGTAGGAGGTTGTAATCCTCAGGCACACCTGCATCTTCAACAACATGGGACTCCAGGATTATTTCTAAATAACCACCTCCAGTTCAAACAGCCCTCTCCACAGACAGAATCACAGAATGGTCAGGGTTGGAAGGAACCTCTGGAGATCATCTAGTCCAATCCCCCTACCAAGGCAGGTTCATCTAGAACAGGTTGCACAGGAACATGTCCAGGTGGGTTTTGAATATCTCCAGAGAAGGAGACTCCCCAGCCTCTCCAGAGACACCAGCTCCTTCTCTGGTCCCAAAGACATCCAAATAGATGCAAAGTTGAAATAAAGCCTTAACACTCACTACCCAGGTACTGCACTTGGACTGGGTCTGCTTGGGTGTCTCCAACATTGAATCCTCCTGGGTATGCTCTCAGATCCTCATGTTGCAAAAATGGAATTTCAAATCCCTATTAAATATTCCTTCATTTCCTAAGTGCACTCCCTCTCTCCCCAGACCTGCTTCTATATTGCACATGTAAACAAACTTGAGAGATCCTGAAGGTCTACTGGGCACTACTTGGTTGAGGAATGGAGATACAACACAACTTCCCTAAGGCCATCTAGACACCCAATGGCAGAGGCAGAAATAGAGTACAGACCTCAGCTGAAGACCCTCCTTTAGCTGCACAGTCCCTATTCTTTTCTTGATTCCTTGTGAAAGGCTCCTTAAAACAAAAATGGAAAAAGTTCATAGAATCACAGAATGGTTTGGGTTGGAAGGGACCTTAAAGATCATCCAGTTCCAACCCCTCTGCCATGGGCAGGGACACCTTCTACTAGACCAGGTTGCTCCAAGCCTCATCCAGCCTGGCCTTGGACACTTCCAGGGATGGGGCAACCACAGCTTCCCTGTGCAACATGTCCCAGTGCCTCCCCACCCCCTCCATGAAGAATTTTTTCCTGATGTCCAATCTGAATCTCCCTGCTTTCAATTTAAACCTGTTACCCTTGGCCTATCACTACAGGCCCTTTAAAAAGCTCCCCTCCATCCCCCCCTCTCCCCCAACTTTCCTGTAACCCTCTTCAGGTAAAAATCCTTTCTTCATGGTTCATGGGGGTAGACGAAGCAGTCTTTAGGTTTGAAACACAACAGGAGGCTTCGAGTCAGGCAAATTTTTTCTAAAAAAGAGGATTTGAGCATTGGGAATTAGACAGCCCACCATTAGAGGACTGAAAAACAGGTTGGGCAGGAAAATCATGAACCACTGTTCTCAGGAATCTTATTGCATATTCATGACCTATCATGTGTCCCAGATATCTATTGGAAGTCCTGGAGAGAAATATGGCAGCCCTGCTCTCCCTTGTCTGAGCAGGGGACACAGTGGGCAGGATCAGAGGAGGGCTGAGAAGACAACTCAGTTAGGCTGCAGTGACGGACGAGCCAGAGGAATGGGTAGAAAATGGGAGCAAATGTTAAGAAACCTTAGCCACATTGAAAAGAAGTCAGCAAGACCAGCATGACCCTGTTCATCTCCACCCCTGGGTTTTGTTCAGAGTCCATAAATCTACATAGCCACAGATTTGTCTGCCTGTCAGCAGAGAGGGAAGGGAGATGTACTTTATTTCTAGTCCCAGTGCTTTTGATGAGCTGCAGTATTGCCCTTCATACTCCTCCAGTCTCAATAAACCTGGCTAATTAGCATCCTGACCACTCAATTAATTAGGCAGTACACTTAATTATGACAAACTACATTATTCGCTATAGCCCAGAGTCCAATGGACATTAGCGTCAGGTTATGTTCAGTAACAATTTGATTTGAGAGGGAGTTTATTGACCAGAAAAGACATATGATGAGATTAAAATAATCAGTAGAACTAGCTCAGTGCTATTGGCTTGTCGTAGCTGTGGGCTTGGGTTATAAAGACATCGAGGATGGTCAAATTAGTCGCTTTATTCTCATTAAGAGCCACTGCATAAATGGAAAGATATTGGCAGAGTGGGAAGGAAGAGGCAGCCAAGCTACAAGGGGGTCTCGAATAAGATGCAGGACAGTGGGTTTAGTTTGGCTTTTTCTTTCTCTTGCCAAAGAGAAAGGAGAAGTCCAGAGACAGAGCTTCTCTCAGAGAGCAGTGGAACAAGACCTGCCTATATAAAAATGTCTCTTGAGGAGGCAACTGCCACTTCCCCCAGAGAATATCTGTGACTCTTTCTGAGTAGATGGCACTGAACCACCAGCAGCCTAATGGATCGCGTATGTTGCTGTGGGGTTGACCTGACTCAACCAGGGTCCATCTACACGGCTGTTGAAGCAAGCCAGGCTGATGCCTGTTACCCATCCATCCTGCTCATGTGTTAGCATTTGTGTCCAGCACTGCTGATCATCAGAGCATGCACAGGAGTGCATGGAGCAGCAAGGGGATGGGGCCTGGTTTTCAGTCAATCCCATGCAAGAAGATGTAAGGTGACATTCAAAAGTCATTTGTTGCAGGTGTAGATGGCATTGGTGGGCAGCCTGATGAAGGAATTCAGGTCAACATGACCAAAAAGTCTTGGGGAGTTCAGAGTCCATCAGTGATGTTGCTAAATCTTCTTTTCTCCCCAGCTCAGCTAAGCAGCAAAACTACTATTCTGCTTTTGTTTTTCATACTGCTTGCTGTTTCAGGAGTGCTCACAGGGAATTCAGCCAGAAGTAGGGATGAACTCTTCATTTCAGGTTTAATACCAATGCAGATGATGGACTCTGTGGGTCCTGAAAGGTGGTTCCTGACCTACAAGTCTGGTTTGTAAGCCCAACCTTGCCCTTCTCATTCAGCACTGAGGTGGTCTCCAGGAGGAGTCTATAGCAGCTTCCAGGTCACATCAGTCATCTGTGGTTACTCATCCTCAGTTGACCTGGAGAAAAGGAGGCTCCGAGGAGACCTCATTGCAGCTTTCCAGTATCTGAAGGGGGCCTACAAGAGTACTGGGAGAGGACTTTTTACAAGAGCCTGTAGTGACAGGACAAGGGGTAATGGGTATAAATTGAAATCAGGGAGGTTTAGATTAGATATCAGGAAGAAATTCTTCACAGAGAGGGGGGTGAGGCACTGGAACAGGTTGCCCAGAGATGTTGTGGATGCCCCAGCCCTGGCTGTCTTCAAGGCCAGGCTGGATGTGGCTTTGAGCAACCTGGTCTAGTGGAAGGTGTCCCTGCCCATGGCAAGGGGGTTGGAACTAGATGATCTTTAAGGTCCCTTCCAACCCAAACCATTCTATGATTCTATGATTCTATTCTATGACCAGACAAGGCCAAGGCCAGCAGACCGGCTGATGTTGCCATCAAGACTTCATGCAGAATGTGGGAGCTGCCAGCATCCCTAAAGGCTGTGTGCTTCGCTGCCAGCAAGAGAGTCTTGCTGGGAGTCCTTGAACTGCTTCCTAGCTGGCATCAAGTCATCAGAAGTACTTTTGTTGAGGTGAAGAGCTTTGAGGATCCCTTTAGATGTGGGCAAAGGGAGAGACAACTATGGGTGGCCCCTTGGAAATGAAGCATATACATTGCAGTATCAAAGAAAAAGTAGCTTCCAGTTCTTTTTCTTCCTTAGAATCAAGAAATTAAGGGATCAAGGACCTTTTCTTTGAATTCAGAGTTTGTATTTGCTATCCCAGTTTCCTGCTTCAAGATTCTTCTCTAGAAAGAAATCAGTGAAATGGTAAAAATAGGGAGAGCTGGAACGCACCTAAACTGGGTGATAAGCACATAATAGAACTGAATATTTCAGTTGGAAGGGAAACTAGTCCAACTGCCTGGTAACTTCAGACCTGATCAAAAGACAAAACATGTAATTAAGGGCATTTTCCAAATGCCTCCTAAACACTGACAGGCTTGACACATCAACCACCTCTCTAGGAAGCCTGTTCGAGTTCTTGACCATGAGGAACCTAGGAATCAGAGAAGAAAATAAACCTAGTTATTTTTAAAAGCCTTTCCTAGGTGAAAAAGTGTAGGACATTCATGTTGTTATTCATATTCATCCTCAAAATGCAAACATAGATTTTATACCGATTTTCAATTACTTGAAATGCAACA
Source organism: Eurypyga helias (assembly GCF_000690775.1). Taxonomy (NCBI): domain Eukaryota; kingdom Metazoa; phylum Chordata; class Aves; order Eurypygiformes; family Eurypygidae; genus Eurypyga; species Eurypyga helias. Next base: position 32,021 of record NW_010239870.1, on the reverse strand, counting down.
GAAAGTTTAGAGGGGCCAGCCAAGGGCAGAGTTAAGGCTCTTTGAATACTGGGAAACTCTACACCTTAACATATTGAATTTCTTATAAGTTTAACATTAACTCTGCATGTCTGGGTTTATTGCCCTTGGCTCCAGGATAATTGTAACATCCCTGTAATTTATTTTGCCATAATTACTGATATGCACTGCCAACTTTAACTGTGTTTTAGGACTGATGCCACAGTCCCATGAGAGAAGGTTGTGATCTCTTATGTTGTGAATAGTTGGAAAACACTTGGCCCTATTCAGAAAAATAAAAGGCACCCATAATTTTTTTCAAAATGGCTCCGGACTAAGAGCAGCACCAGCTTTGGCCCTATCAGGAGCAGCAAGGCGATCAACACTTTAGAGAGAGGGAGGTCTTCTTATCAGTAAATGGCTGTATCCTTCAGCCTCCACTGAAGGAGAATCTTCCAGTTATAAAGAATAATGGAGAAGAGGAGGAATAACCATTAATCCTAAAGAAAACCTGTTCAAATACAATGCATGCCCAGTTCTGAACGGAGTTTCAGCAACACACTGGGTCCAGATCTGCGTTATTCTGCTGTCAAGATCACTGAGGGCAAAGAAAAAAGATAATTGTCACCCAATGGAAGTCTAAATTACTGTCACATTCCTGGGCTAATGAACAGGTTTTATGTTAATTCTTGTAAAACATCACTGGTTCCCACAGAGCAAGGACTGTGATTTGGGAAGGGCTGGCCATATTCTCTACATGGGGTGGGGAAGTCAGATCTTGGTTTCTAAAGCAAACATCAGCTGCTGGCTCTCCCATGAGGTGTGTTTGTATAGGCTCTGCTTCCATGGCCTGCACTACCTTTATATTAATCTGGCTCATGGTCTCCAACGGGTGCTGATCCCTAGGGTTTGGGACAGCCTGGCCCCAGGACTGGCACCTCACACATCTGGACTGTGCTTCCCACAGCAGCATCTCACACAGGCAGGCATTTAGCACAGCATCCAAGTAGGATTGCATCCAGAGGTACATCATCATACCCAGGTGCATGAGGATGTGGTCTGTACTCTGCCAAAGAGAAAATCCACTCCCCTCTCTAGATGTGGCTTTCCTAAGTTTTTCTCTAACTCCATCCCCTCTACTCTGCTCTGGTGAGACCCCACCTGGAGTACTGCGTCCAGCTGTGGAGCCCTCAATATCAGTAGGATATTGACCACTTGGAGCGAGTCCAGAGGAGGGCCACGAAGATGATCAGAGGGCTGGAGCACCTCTCCTATGACGAAAGGCTGCAAGAATTGGGCTTGTTCAGCCTGGAGAAGAGGAGGCTCCGAGGAGACCTCATTGCAGCTTTCCAGTATCTGAAGGGGGCCTACAAGGGTACTGGGAGAGGACTTTTGACAAGAGCCTGTAGTGATAGGACAAGGGGTAATGGGTATAAATTGAAATCAGGGAGGTTTAGATTAGATGTCAGGAAGAAATTCTTCACAGAGAGGGTGGTGAGGCACTGGAACAGGTTGCCCAGAGATGTTGTGGATGCCCCATCCCTGGCTGTCTTCAAGGCCAGGCTGGATGTGGCTTTGAGCAACCTGGTCTAGTGGAAGGGGTCCCTGCCCATGGCAGGGGGGGTGGAACTAGATGATCTTTAAGGGCCCTTCCAACCCTAACCGTTCTATGATTCTATGATTCTATGATTCTATCCTATGTAACACCATTTGCTACAGCGTGGTCTCAGGCATGAGGAAAGCAGGCACTTGAGATGGGAGTGCAAGCCTCACCTGGGCTACTAAATTAGCCAAGTGTTTGACTCATGCAGTCTCCAGCACGACTGCCATGTGGTGTCCTAACCAGGATTTGCATGATGGCTATGGCTCTGCTTACCAACGTTCACCATAAAGAGCTGAGGCTGGACACCTTCAAGCCATCCAGGCTTCGGTGAAGCATCATTGCAAATGCTTGTCCTTGATGGCGAGGACATTTGCTCAGGTTAATCTGTGTCAGTACCTCCAGGAGCTGTCTGAACCATAGACATCCTGCAACAAGTCCCAGAAACCCTTGTTACTGCATTCCATCCCAAGGAAACAGAGGCAAAAGTCATCCACGTAAGCCCAAGAGCACCATGTTCCATTTTTCCATGAACAATCTCCCATGGGTAATGAAATCTGGACCAGAGAGACTGCTTTAGCTCCTTGAAATGGAGGGAGATGCTAGGTAGATAGACAGAGCCAGGCACATGAGAAAATCTAAGACCTTAATTTCTTTTAACAACTAATTTGCAGGAATAAAGCCCAGGAGAAAATACTGAACTCAGGGGCAATCCCTCAGTGAGGATGAGACACACATCAGGAGATAGGAAGAGGATTGCTCTTCTCCCCAGATCTCTGCTGCAAATAGTACAAAGATATCAGTTGGTCTACGCATAGCTGTAGAGTCTATCACTGACTAATCTCCCCAAAAGCACAGCTTGGGGAGAAGTTTTCTACTGAAAATATCTTATAGACAAAAAAATTGAGTTTTAATGATATCAAAGCTTTTCTCAAAAACATTTCAATTTCATTGAATTTTTGGTGCTTAAGTTCCCTTCCTAATTCCAAGAAATTAAAAATAGACTGAAATGCATTAAAAGAGACATTTTCATTTTGCAGCTGGGAACAACTATTCAAATTCATCTTGAAAAAAAGGCAAAACTTGCAGCCAAGTTGGAGTGTTCCTAATTGAAAAGAAATATTGCAGCCACTCACAACCAAACATCTCAATGGGCCAAAGTCAATTTTTTCCAAAGAGTCAATCTACTGAAGTAGATAAAGAAATATTCATTTCCATTCCAATCCAATTTTGAGAATACTGATGAACCTGATGTTTTTATATCTGCCCTGCTTTAAGAACATACTCAGAGTCTCTGTCTCTCCAAATTTCCCTTCCGGGTTTCTGCTGCTTTCCCTGCAGCCCCCCTCTGCTGCTGGATGAACCCACAGATTTGGGCAAGCTGGTTGCATCGCTGCTAAGAGCATCATGAACCAGCATCAGTATTCATCCCCCCACAACTTCAGCCCATCCCCAACTTCAGCTGATCGACTTCAACCCCTCGCCAATCTCTTGTACTCACATGGTGCTGGCTCTGGCATGACTTCCAAAGAGGCTTGGGCCAACAGCTTCAAATCCGGGATGGCCTGTTTCCCAGTTGCCTTCTCCCGAGAAGGATATATTGCTGGCTGCACCCTACTTCCAGATAATCAGATAATGCTATGGCTTATTTTTCCCTCGAGCACAGCTCCTAGTTCTGGCATTGAGTTCAGCCACAGACAGAGCTTTCCCATGGATTTTGGGGTTGGACCACTGCAGGGGAACGTATTTTTTCGCAAAGGGGCTCTGAACATAGAGCCTTTCAGAGCCTCATTCCCTGAGGTCCCTCTTGCTTGCAGAGAAGGACCCAGAGGGAAGGACCATCATCTGACCAAGATCGGGCTGGGTCAGCATCAAGTGTGTGATGCAGCACACTCCGGCTCAATCTGCTGGATGATTTGCATGGAAAGGTGTGGACAGAAGAAGGACAAGAGTTGAGGTTTTCTCCCCAGCCACCTCTACCCAGCACCAAAAGGGCTGCGAGAAGCTGTCCCCTGCAAATTCATTCTCCTGCCCTACCCAAGGTGTTCAACAGAAGTGCTATTCACTGCCTCGAACGCGGGGGATCTTGGGCAGATTGGAAAATTGGAAGGGGACAGATTTAATTTGTTTGATGTTTTTAAATTATAATGTTTACCTGGAGACCTGCTACCATCTCTCCAGCTACTGCTCTTCTACAAAAGTCACTCCCTATCACCAGCTCCAGATGTTACCCTGTGCAAGTAGCAGGAAAGTTGGGAAGGAATTCATGGATGGAGTCCCGGAGCATTGCATCCAGACCAGTTGTGGGCAGGGGAGGGTGATAGAATACAGCAGACCTAACACAAGAGTCTGGTCCATAATCCCACCACTCCCGTGAACACAGACTGCAGCCCGTGGTAGTTGATCCATGACTATTTGTCCCTCCCAGAAGCTTGCTGCCTGGAGTATCTCCACAGCCTTCACCCAAAGTTGTTAATGGCTGAGTATATCTATGCTAAGGCCCTGCCTAGCACAGAAACCATCACAGAGGTGCCACTCTCTGCTACTCCCAGGGTTAATTCAGTTTACAAAATGCAGTCTGGAACAGTGCTCAGCTCCTTTCACAGCACTGCTCCACCTTCGCTGGGTTGCCCAGGTCCCACAAGGCCAGGCTGGACGAGGCTTTGAGCAACCTGGTCTAGTGGAAGGTGTCCCTGCCCATGGCGGGGGATTGGGACTGGATGATCTTTAAGGCCCCTTCCAACCCAAATCATTCTATGATTCTATGATCCTTGAAGCTATCAGAGATACCATGCACAGAGAGCTGGCGTTGAGCTGTGGTCCTTGCTGTCAGTCAGAATGCTGCAAGACAATCTAGGGGTCTGCCTTTTGCTTCCCACAGAGTGCAAGCCACAGGAGAGGAGGAAATGGTGCTGTCTATAGGTCTGTCCCAGGTCTGGCAAGGCTACTTGATACTTCTTAAAGGAAGACACCAAGATGGAACTGGCTGGAGTGTATCCAGCACAGCAATAACTGATGGGGCCACACCATGCTAATGTAGTCAGGAAGATGAGCAGCTGGGATAGGGAATCTGTTCCACCTCTGACTTGGCAAGGTTCAGAGTACAGAAGAGTCTCTCTTCCAGGAGTCACGTCACACACGTCATTAAATGCAGCAATACCCCTACCTGGGATTCCCAGAGGGCAGATCCCATGAAGTGCACAGACCACAGTCCTACTAGAAACAAGATACATGATGCAAAGAGAGTGCAAAGTGGTGCCTGAAGGAGAGGCAACCTTCACTATCTGCTTCTTCCAAGTGGACAGCCTGCCTGTCCCATCTTTTTTCCCATTCCATCTCATCCTTGTCTCCTCCTTCTATTATTATTCTTCCTCCTGTTCTTCTTCCTTCTCTTCACCCTCCTTTTTCTCTTGTTCTTCCTCTTCCTCCTCTTGTGCTACCTCCTCATTATCATCCTCCTTCTCTTCTTGATCTTCCTCCTCTATTATATTCTCTTCATACTCTTCCTCCTCTTTCCTCCACCTCCTCTTCTTCCTTCTCTTTATCCTTACCCAACAGATAAAGTAGAAACTCATGCTAGAATTTGGAAATGGGGAACATGAATTTGCAAAGCAGACAATATGACAGAGAAGGCAAATTTGGTAACTGGTAGGAAAGGGAAGGAAGAGGAACAGGACATACTGTCTTACAAAACAAGAAGCCCTGAAGCACATTATTTAGAGGTCTGTGGGCTGCAGGGGCACAAGAAGCAATAATTTGCTCAGCTGACCATTTGGGAGGGGAGAGGGGCCTGTGAGACTGTCCCCTCTCTGTCTCACTCCTTCTCTCCCTCCCTCTCAGACAATCAAGTGAATTAAGTTTGCAGAGTTACGTAGGAGGCATCAGGAGTCAGATACAATTACTCACCCGCTGCATCATAATTACTGCAAATGGTCCATTAAAGGAAAATTATCATCAATATGATATTATCAGACAGCGGGTAAATGAATAAAGGAAAGTGCTTATTCTTCCATTGTCCTGTTAATAGAGACGTCTTTGAAATTGATAATGTGAAGGATGCCACCTCACTGGGGACTGTGGGCCAGCAGGATGTAGAGGGGAACTGTGGGAGATGACACAAAAATGGGATCCAGCTTTTGGGATGGAGGTGTAAACCCAGGTGTGCACCTTCATCTGTTTGTCCAAGCAGTGGATGAGGACTCTTGGGCAAGGTGTCATCTCTGTTCAGGACACCCCCAAACCACCAACCATTCTGCCAAAGGGACATCTGCAGCTGATGCTTTAAATCCAGTGTCAACAAACTTCAAGACAAAAGAACCCAAACCAACATACAAATCCAGACCAGGACCAGATCATCGGTGTAACCTTGGTGTTAGGTGACCTTATCCTCGATGGTTGCACCTGGAGATAAGGGGATCAAAACTGCTCATCATGCATCATGCAAACACCTTTGTACTCATCATGATGAAATTAGGCCACAACCGCAGAAAAGATTCAACTGTTTGAAACTCTGGATCAGCAACGGTGATGTTTGTACTGGGACAGGTGCTGTTCAATGTCTTCGTCAACGACATGGACAGTGGGATTGGGGCATCATCTCCCCCATGGCAGGGGGGTGGGACTAGATGGTCTTTAAGGTGCCTTCCAACCCTAACCATTCTATGATTCTATGATCTTCTTGTGGGCTCTCTTGAAGCTTCATCTGGAAGAGGTATTTCCTGATGAATTATTTCTGAATCTGCATATACAGAAATTTGGGAAAAACACATCAAACTTTTTCCAGCCTTCTTACTTCCAAATCTGGGAGACTTCTTGTGCAAATAGATACATCCAATCCTACAATAGTTGTGTTTTACATACCCAGGCCATGGAGATCTGGATAAAAGGTGTTTTAATGGGATTCATCTGGCTGAACAGTGTGTTTGCAGCGGAGACACCTCCATCACAGGCCTCTTCTCCCATTGATGGAGAATGAGCTGATACAATTGGTGGATCTGAGGGAACTTTTCCACTCTTCCTAAAGTAGAAAACTACATGAGTGGACAATTTACTCTTTTGGCTTTGTGGATGTCAGAGATCTAAACTTCTGGTTGTAACAGGAGCCTAAACACCCTACTCAGATGGAGATGACTCCCAAAACAGAAGGAATAAATCCTAGCCTTTACGTGAGTGGGAGAAGAACATCTATGAGTTCCCCAGCTCCAATGAAGTGACATCCAGTTGTTGTGACTCCTAATCTCACTGTGACAACCTGTTTCAGGATCAGGAGCATGTCAACAGACCCAGATACTGGTTGCAACCCCTTTCTCCAAGCTCTAGCACGCAGCATCTTTACTTGGGTATTTACAATCTCCTTCTCTCATCTTCCTCCAGAAATCTTTCTTTGTATGAAGGGAGATAGGGCATTGTGGTCCTAAAATTTTCACAAGATCTGCAACATGCACATCCTTGTCTGAAAGGGTGGTCTGAACCATACTGAGACCCACTTGAATGAGAATGAAGTGCAAATGGACGTTCTCGACCCTTTGAGGCGGCTGTATGCCTCACGGTCTGCTCGCTAGCAAGTTGCTGGGACCACCTTCATCACTAAGAAACATTACTCACACCTCCACGTGATCAGTTCCAGAATGGGATGACCATGAACAAGTAAGAGATGTCAGTACATGGTAAAGTGCCATCAGTAAAGTAGAGGTGGGGTGAGAGCAGAGCCAGACAGAGTCAGACCCAGCTGCAGGACCAAGGAGCATCCTCAGTAAGTTGTCTACCAGAGTCCCAGTGAGAAGCAGTAAAAACACCCACCGCTTACACCCTGCTGAGGTGACCTGCTATAACAAGGCTGCCTTTTCCCTCCTCCAGCACATCGGTGGCTGAACACCAGGGTGACAAGGAACCTTGTAAGGCCACGGTGAGGTAGACAGGCTCTGCCTAGGTCAGCCAGCCCACTCTCTGGTTCTCCATGCTCTGCCAGAAGTCCCCTGTCCCGAGAGGGCCCAGCATAGGTAGCCTTCACAGAAGAGTGAGCATCTGGCCTGCGGGGCCAGGTTTGGTAAAGCGGCACGGAGCTGCATCGGTCTCAAGTGTAGAAAATAGTCAGTGAAGGGAGTAAAGCGGATCTGCTGCTATTCATTTCACAGCTGTAGTGGGATTAGTGGAACGAGGGCGATGGGGTAAGCTGCCCCTTTTATCTCATTCAAACATGTTGCTAATTCAGCAGAGCACCGCAGCCAGGAGCAGCTCCCAGCCTAATCCACTGTATCATTCTCACCCAGCGTGAAGAAACGAGAATTTTAATCCGCTCCCCACCCCCCCGCCCCATCAGCTGCTCCAGCGGGCTCTGCCTGGCCTAACCAGGCATAGGGACCCACTCCATGCCTGGCACTGCTTCCAACACTGATGACTGGCTCTCTGGGAGCTGGGAGAGGTGGGTTCTCAGCTACAGCTCCCATCCTCCGCTCCATGGGCTGAACTGGTCTGCTGGTGGTCCCACGCAACCCCAGGGTCCTAGATGCCCATGGGAACAAAACACCCAGAGCATCAAAGGCAGATTCGTCTTGAGGAGCTTCAACTGACAACTTTGGTGTGTGAGTTGGTTTGTTCCAAGGATCTTCTTCCAAGCTGGGAAAGACAGTGGGGGAGTGGTGGTGTTTCTGTGGCAATGAGCAAAGCACCGTGCAAGGTGCCACAAAGACAGACATTGGCCCAGCAAACCTCCAAACCAAGGAATTCAGGAAAAGTATAAGCCAGCAGGTGGAAAAAGATGTGGAGTCCAGATCTCATCACCCTGTGGCTCACCTTTGAATGGAAGGGGGTCAGAACTCCCCTTCCAGGCAACACCTGCCTCTCAGAGCACATGCAACAAATTGTGAGAAGTCTTCCTTCCTTTGGAAACACAGTACTTAAACCAACTTCCACCATAAGAAATGCCACATGAGATACCTCCCTTCTAAAAGCCAGACCTTCTGCACTTCCAAACATTTCAGTCATGTCTCTGTTCCCAAGGAAATATTGATCCACAACCCCATTCCCCGTTTTCACCTGTGAATCTCAAAGCACTGTGAGAACTGAGGCATCACGGACCTACATGAAACATGACAAAAATGAGGGGGAAGAGGAGGCTTTGATTTTCCATAGGTCACACAACTGGCAGACTCTCAAACTCAAGCAGAAGTGCAGAGTCTGAACACAAAGAACCCAGGTGTTTAGGTTCTGAACATTCAAGACTGTGTCTGAGCATAAATTTTAAGTGACAGGCATGATTTCCATACATCTGTTGTAGACTTTATGCAAATATTTGTTTGTATAGCCAGTGTTTATGCCTTGTCCTCACCACTGATAGTGCATGCCAGCTGACACGCATCCAGACATGCCTAGGCACACCAGTGTGGACCTTCCCTGGGTCTCACTGTGTCTCTGCTTGTAGTATCACCAAATTCAGTCTTAAGCACGACTAAATAAGACTCATCTAGACTTGTGTACAACAGGTTAGAGACAGGAGTGTGCCATCACACTTCTGAATCCTTCTTTGTGACATAAAGCATCTGCAAATAAGGCAGTGATGGCAGAGTCTCCAAATGCATCAACATTCATGATCATAGAATAGTTTGGGTTGAAAGGGACCTCAAGGATCATCTAGTTCCATCTTCCTTGAAGTTACCTTCAACCTACCCAAGTTCTGTGAGGCATCTTCAGTATCATTGATGTTTAGATTGTGCATCTTGTTTCCCTAGCAAAGAACTAGGATGTGCCCCCCAGGTTCCCCTGCATTACATCAAGTGAACCCCTGCTAGGCCTTTCCTTGCAATGTAGAAGTTCTCCGGAGCAGCTCTGGAGCAATCCAAGTATGGAGCTGTTAGTCTTGAGCTAAGGGACAGCCTGAAGCCCTATACAATGTTAAAACAATATAGAAGTTGTACAGATCACCCCACCAAAGCCCGTAAGAAGAGCAAACCCCAATCGCTGAGCAAGAGATCATATCACTGACTGAAGAAAGGAGAAGAAACAAAGAAATGCACAGCAGTGTGAAGTTTCCTTAACTTTCTGTAACAGTTGTACTGTAGAGAGTTTCATGTCTTCAACTTGGAGACTATCCTAAGAGTTTTTATGTGGGAAGCACACTTTATCATAGAATCATGGAATGGTTTAAATTGGAAGGGACCTTAAAGATCATCTAGTTGCAACCCCCCTGCCATGGGCACGGACACCTTCCACTAGACCAGATTGCTCCAAGCCTCATCCAGTCTGGCCTTGAACACTGCCAGGGATGGGGTATCCACAGCTTCTCTGGGCAACCTGTTCCAGTGCCTCCCCACCCTCTCTGTGAAGACCTTCTTCCTGATATCTAATCTAAACCTCCCCACTTTCAATTTAAGCCCGTTACCCCTTGTCCTGTCACTACAGGCCCTTGCAAAAAGTCCCCTCCCAGCTTCCTTGTAGCCCCTTCAGGTACTGGAAGGCTTTAATAAAACTGGTGCAAGAATCTCTCCCTCAGGGACATATTTACCCACTTTCCTTTCTTGAGGAAACAGCAGAAGTGCTTTCTGGGGGAATCTAAACAAAAATAGACAAGTAGCAAAACCCAGCACCAGCTCAAAGCTGGCATCCAGCTCAGGAAATATCATCCAGTTTGGTGAAAGGCTATGTTCAGACAAATAAGGCTTCCCCAGGGGACCGAAAGAAGAGTTGTCCCCCAGTGTGGTGGGAGACAGGGAGGATGCACCACAAGCTGCTCTGCAAGAAACCAGAAATCCTTGTCCTGATTCCAGGGCATGCCTGACTGTGCAAGGTGAATGGCCTCTTTGCTCGGAGGAAATACTGTGGTTGAAATAATAGATCCAGACACTGGGACCTGGTGTTCTGCTTGTCCCTATTGACCACAGTGTCTGAATACCCTTGGGTGTGATGGGAGATGCCTATGGAAGGAATAGCACAAGCTCCACTGCTTCCCCTGAGACCATCCTCTTACAGAGAGGAGATGCACAGCTCATGGCAAAGCAAAGCAAGGATGAAAAGCCAACACCTCCAGACCAGACCTGGTGCATTGCAGCTAACCACCATCCTGAAGCATCTGGAAAATATGCAAATACAGGTAAATGGGCCACAGAAAAGGACTGGGCAGGGTGCTTCTTTGCACAGCACCAGAGTGCTCTGAGCCACTGCATCCCTCAGGGACTGACCCAGAGATGAAATGTTCCCATGGGGTAGTACGTCAGGGACACGCCACCTGACTTACCATGGGACATCCCCCCATCCCTCCCAGGACCTTTGAGGCTGAAACTAAAAAACTCAGGCTAAATGTCCCTGCCCTCAACTCCTCTGCCTGGTCCAAGGCTCCTCCCCAGACATCTCCCTCCTCACAAATCCCCCGAACCTCTTCCAATTGCACAGCAATAAAAAGTGCATTATTAACACCCCTCTGTCTCCACTCCCTCACGCTCTCTGATGGGCAATGAAACCTCCCTGAATTATGCCACTCGGCATGTTTACAATTTAATTACTTTTGAAGTCAATCAAGAGCTTCTGGAGCTGAGTGGCTGTTAAAGGGTTGTAGGGGAGGGGTGGGAAGAAAGGATGGGAAGAAGACCCCCAGTGCTGATGTGCATGAACGCACAAACACACAGGCACCTTCTGCAAAATCATTAACATTTATATATTTTCTGTCCCTCCTTCCATTCTCCCTCCCCCCCTGCCCACCTTGCTGAGCTTTATGGGGAGCAGCCCCGTAACAAAGTCCGCAAAGGGGAGCCAGGGAGAGAGGTGGAGGAGGGATGGAAAAAGGGGGGATAAGGCAGGCAGCAGAAGCCTTCCCTGCTCTCCGCCACCTCCACCCCTGTGTCATTGAGGAATGGCATGCGCCTTGATTTTAATTAGATGGAGGTAATTGCCTCAGTGCAGAATAACATTGTTCACGCTGGTGGGAAGTGAGAGGGGCTTCAGGCTTGGCTGCCCTGAGGCCTTGTAGGAAGGAGGGTTTGGTTGGGCGATGCTAGGGGGGCGGAGGACCTGGACTGAGTGATGAGACTAATTCATTGCTCCAAGGGGATAAGGGCAACTGGGGTGGCTTAACCCTTGCAGTCCCGTGCCACAAATAAGCCTGCTTGTGTACAAAAGCAGGAGGGAGAGGGTCCAACCCTGGGGCACTGGTAGGTCTGGAGCCTGCCCAGGGTATCCTTCGGCTCTGCTGTAACTTCCCGCAGTGTATCCCCTGGGGGAGGCTCAGAGCACCCCAAGGAGAAAACAGGGGGAGGAGAGTGTGTCCACTAATATCACAAAGTGATATTACACCAAAGTGTCAGCAGAGGTGAGAGAGAGGATTTCCTTGTGTCCTTGCACGTTGCAATCCACAGCCTGGGTATTGCAACATGCAGGAGGGTCCCCAGAAACAGCACAGAGCATCATCACGGACCCCAGCGTGTTCACACACCGTGTCAAAAGAGCCTGTAACACAAGAATAATTGAGACCTCTGGAGCCCTGATCTGACCCCTGCTCCCTGGCCTCCCAGTCTCAGTGGGCAAATCCTTCCAGAGCCCTGGAGACATGCGGGTGGAGTCCTGGAGTGTGACTTTTGATTTGTCTCCACCGGCAGATCAGCATGTCAGCCTCATCCAAAGTACCTGCCAGGGAAACCACCCTGGTCTCTGCCAGCCCCTGATCGTGTCCACAAGCCACCCGGGACTGTGGCAGCCAGCCCGGCTGGAAACGGTGTTAAGCCCTGTGCTGACAAAGAGGGACGGTGCCTGAAGGTCCGTGCCATGGTCCTGGTTAGTATGCAAACCCAGGTGACAGTCACTGCACCCCAACATGTTCCCGGGTGTGTTTCCTCCCCAGAGACTTTCATGGCAGCAGATCGGAGCTGACTCAGGAGCTGCACTTTGCCCTGAGCACACCAGGACACCAGGTCTCTGAAACAAGTGCTTTGAAAACTCCCACAAAGGCTGTAGATAGGCAAACATCTCCTACGCGGCCCCAGCAGCTGGGATAAATATTTATGAGGGATGTCAGTGTTGTGTTTCAGGACACACGCCAAACACTAACCACTTGAGGTTAGCAAGAAACTGCCCCCATTGGCATATTATTAGATAAGTGTCCATTACAGGGGCTGACTCCTTCCTCTGAGGCAGATGGGAGGGGATGCTCTCAGAGACAGGATATTGGATGAGATAGTGGCATCTCTGCGTTCCTTGATGATTGCTCATAAAATTAGCCATCCCTTAAAAACAGTCCTCCCCTGTCGATATTTAACTGCAAGCTGCCGGAGGGGGAGAGGCCATGCCCAGCTTCCTGCTGTTTCGATCAGCCACGAGCAGGTTGCCTGTGGGTTTGCACAGCTCTTTCCCAGCCCTGGCTTTCCAGCCCAGTCAGGATCTACCCCACCAGCCATGAAGCCACCCATAGCGTTGTGACCTCTGGTTCATGCCAAATGCTGGAGCACCATCCAATATGTAGCAAACCCCGTTGGTCATCTTCCCCTCTGCAAAATTCAATATTTCTGGGTCCTTTGAACCTGGTGGGTACCACACATCACATAGGCCATTGCATTGTGTGGCCCAATGGGAGAAAGCAGTTATTTGCTCTGCAATTTAAAGATCATTTGGGAACATCTTCCAAGCAGTTGCATTTCTCTGAGGGTTCCTGGCATGGTTTGAGCCCAGCTCAGAGGCTACAATGCCTGGGGTGGGTGTGCAGCCAAGGTTGTACCCATGGGCAGTGTGGATGGGATGCCCTGGTTGGGGATGATGAGGGATCATAGCTGGGCAGTGTGAGCTGTTCAACACCACTATAGCTCAGATTTATCAAATAACACCAGGTCACCAGGTGATCGGGGAAGCTGTGTGAATGGGATACCCTGGAATGGTGCTTCTCACACTCCAGAGTCTCTTTTACACTTTGCAGCATGGACACAGCCTGAGTCTCCTCATCTGCAACACAGGCAAACCAGCACCCACCTGGTTTGGGGCCAGGAGACGGGTGTCCATCAGCTGAGCGCCAGATGGAAGAGAAGGGAAAGTATTGGAGTTTAGTCAGTCTTGGTGCATGGAAGCTCATGCAGGGATCCAGCTCTCAAAGGCAACTGTGAGTACCGGGTATGGTCTTTTCCAGCACCAAGGCAGTGATACTTGCAGGGGCAAGAACATAGTCCACTATCCATAGCAGGGAAACTGAGGCACAACGTGGCAATTTAGCCAAAGTAAGGAATAGCAGCCCCTCTGCAAGACTGATCTTTTATGAACTAGCTGCGTGTGATCTGTCTGTGGAGTAAGGAGCAAATCAGCAGTGAGGAGAGGAAACAGGCACCATGCTTAGGAGAAGGAGCCAGACTCAGAAAGTCACCGTCAGAGGTGGAAGGGGACCTCAGGGTGACACATGGAGGGACAGACCCACCTCAACCTGCCCAACCCCAACAGAAGGAGAGTAAGAAGTGGGCAGGGAGCATTTCACTGGGAAAACATCCCCTGGGGTCAAATCCAGGGCTGAGAGGGCTGACACCAGACCAACACAACTCTCTTACAGCAGCATCTGCAACAGCCTGGGAGATGTAAAGCTGACAGCCTTGGTCAGAGCAGGTACATGGTGCAGGTGTCCTACCAGGTTCTCATCATGGCAAAGTGGGGCAAGGAGGCATGTTCTCTGTCATCTTCCTTCTCCTTCAGCTGCCTGCTGATGAAGCTTAGCTTCCGCCGTGAGGAATCTGCATGGAAAGGCCTCCAAACTCACTGCATGGTGGTGGTGGAAAGAGACAGACTGTGAATGGGACTCTGGGCTTGAAGAGCTGCTCTGTTCTGTATTACTTTTTCTGTTTGATAAGATCTTGGCCCCAGTGATGCCTCCTATGGATTTAAACGTCTTTCTTCGGTAAATAGCAGTGGGTACTATATACGTATCTAAATATACATGCATAAAATTCATTTGTAACAATAATAGAAGTGATGACCTGGCACTTTTCCTCTCCGCCTGTCAAACCTTCCTCTGCAGCACTGAGAGGATGGATTAGAAATGGTTTGATTTATGGATGGGTGAACAGATAAACTAACCAGAAATGGATGGAGGTGAGATGGATGGGTTCCCCATGCATCCTGACTATTGTCAGTGCATTTCAGTTCTCAATTATACAGACCTAAAACATTTAGGCTGCCTAAAGCTTTTCTACTTTGAAAAGTGGCTGCATGTGTTGTTGCTCAGCAGATCTGAGCCACTTTAAACTATGCTCACCCATTTTCATTGCTTTATTACATGAAACCAATCTTGCTCATCCCCAACATCCCCATCCTGATGCTGATTGCCACTGGAGAGCAGTGGGATTGGTGCAGACAAAGCCCGAGAACTGATCTCTGTTGCAATAGAGAATAATTTCTCTTTCAAAAGGATGCTGCTATAAAATTCTTCTCTTGCAGATCCTAACTCTAATGGTAACCCTACAGTGTCCCACCCAAAGAGACTAAATGTCCATGGAGAAGATGTCTGCTTCTCCAGTTCCTCCAGGGATGGGTGGCAGTCACAAGATCCACTGCTTGGCCATCCCTTGAGCTCCTATGCTAACTTTCCAATGCTGCATCTTACCAGGCCAAGCATCAATTATCATTTCCAAAGTTAAGCTGCATCAGGCTATGGAGGGCTAAGGCTGAACTTTTCCTCCATATAGTCTGGATAGGACATTCATGAACATGGCGGGGAGGGTGGTAAGAGCTCTTGCTCTCCATGCAGAAGAGAGAGCTCTGAGCACCTAGAAATCCCCTGCACTCAGCTCCTGAGAACAGGTCAAATGCAATAGCTACAGAGGGGCCAGAGGCAGAGATGGAAAAGGGAGAAGGTGGCAAAGGACTCAGATGACAAGGCTTTTCTTGGTCCACTTAGGCAAACGCCACACAACCATAACAAGTCACAAACCAACCGTACTGCACCACAGAAAGCATCATGCCAGAATAATAGGATATTATCCGTTTAGAGTATTCCCAGAGTTTTCCTGTTGACACTTATCCAACACCTTGTCCCAAAGGGCTTGGTGGAAGCAGGGCCTAGGGGTCTATCCCTGGCAGTCTCAGCTGAGGGGGGACTGTAGCTCTTCTTGCAGCCCACAGCAGCACAACAGAGCCAAGCAGGCAGTAAAGACTACTATAAAAGAACCTGCCAAAGAGAGGCTTTGGAGCAGAATCTACATGTATCTATATGATGATTTCCTTGCCTTATCCATCAGCTTGGGATGAAGCAACTGACCCCCCAGTGTCCTTGCAGCTGAGTTTTGTACTGTGCAAAACAGGGACATACCTGCGTGTCAGGGAAAGACGTACAGAGGGAAGGGCTATGCAGCAGTAGGGATGCTCTCTCCTACAGCCAGAGAGGCCGTGCATGATTCCTGCCACCACTCCCGAAGCTCTGCCAAGCATCTGGCATGGAGCTCTGGCCCCTCCATCCACCTGCAGCAGTAATATAGTAAGTGCTCTTTCATGTCATGTTGCTTTGGCTTTCCAGGATCCGAGGGGGACTCTGACACACAGCATTTATCTCAAGCGGCTATTGATCCCCAGCTCTATAAAAATGATTACACTTGACCCAAGGCTGCACTCACTTCAGTGTCTGAGCTGGAGAGCAGGAAGAAGCTACCCAGCCAGGCACGAGCTGTGGAGGGAGAGACCGCAGAGGAAGAGATGAGATGCTGGGAGGTTTACTCGAAGATGAGCAAATAAAAGCTGCAGGGCTCTTTCCTTTGGGCAGGATGTAGGTGGGAAAATGCTCGCCTGATGCAGCCACTCAGTTGCTGCAGGACCGTGGGGATTTGAGCTGAGGGTTTAAAGGCAGTTTCACTCAGAGGCAGCACTTTTTAGGGAGTTCAGACACACTTTCAGCAGTTAGGGAGCATAAGAATTCAGGATGCTTGTGGGAGGATCAGCATAGGGCAAGTTGTGGCCCTGGAGAAGATAGTGGGTTGTTCCACCAGCACTAAGTCAGTGGAAATCAGTGTCAATACCAGAAAAGCAGCTGAATAGCCCAGCCCAAGAGTCCCTCCTTGGGAGGACTCCTTTGGATCAGGAATGCTTTTGTTCACTGGGGCAGTGTGGAAGGAGCAGAGGAGCTGGGAGAAGACACCAAGAAAGCACAGGCACAAGCAGGGCAGATATCCACTATGGAATCCTTCAGCACGTTGTGAGGAGTGCTGTCCCTGGCATGGGCATAGGTTTGATTGGACCCATCATCAGGGTCTCCATCAGAGACACAAGCACTGGGGTCCCTCTGCAATCACACTGCAAGAGCCAGTGATGTCTGGGGAGCCCTTGGTGAGACAGATGCACCTTAGTGTATCTGATCCCTGCTGAAGTCAAGCCCTACTTGCCCTGGCAGGAAAAATGCTGTAAAGATAGAGCCTCCTCCATCTGCCCAGCCCACTGCAGCACAAAAGTACCCATGAGCATGGTACCCAAACTGATGTGTTACAGGGCTTACTTTGCCTCTATCCTACTACTCCTCCAGGTTCAGTGTTAGGCTGATGCTCCTGGTCCCCATGAGATCCCTCTGAATGACTTTCCATTGGATAACATGAACAGACTGTGCATTAAACATCAGAGCCCACATGAAGAATATCTGGAAGAATATGGAAGTGGATTTTCCCATGGCCAGCTTAGTGGTCACAGGCTGTAAAACTGTCTTTGGAAATGCAATCCTTTATCCTAAAATACTGCAAGGTCTTGATGCAGGGCATCAAGACTGGAACCTACAGCAGAAGCCCACAGCCAGACAAACAAGTCATGGGCCAACTTATGGACTTGCTCTTAGATTTAAACTTGTTGATGGAGATCAGTGAAGAGGCTCATGATAGAGCAGGAGATCATGCAACCAGCCCAAGAGAATGGGTATCTCCCTGTGCTTCAGGAAGAACTGCTGGAAGAAGTGAGCTGTTTGTCTTGCAAAGCATGGAAGATGCTCGGGAAGCTGAAACTATGAAAAAAGTCTTCAACACTACTGCTGGAGAGAAGCATGGATGGGGCTGGTCCCAGAAAGCAGTTTGGAGCTGTCCCAAGAGGCCACATGGATTAAGCCACTGGGGTTTAGGATGCAAAGCAAAGAGTTTGGCAGCACCAAAATGAGCTGTACCATGCGCTTACTGTGCTGGGGGCTGGAAATAGAAAAGTAACAGTGAGGATAGACCTCTCTCAACAAAGATGAAGGGTGAGAGGAGACGAAGGGGCCTGACAGCCACAGCTGTACCTGTGGATGAGGTGCAGAGATGGAGAATCTCCATGTGTCTTTAAGCTTGCTCCAAGCCAACTCTCAGAAAAGGACGAGTAGGCAGAATTGACCTCTGTGCAGCACGGTGTTCATCGTGAGCCGTACCAGCATTAGCTCAAACACCTTGGATGACTAGCAACTTAAAGTGTTCCCATACAGAGTTCGACTTGGGCTGTGCCATGTCCAGCAGTGACTTTGGGGCTATTGAGCCCACTAGACCTGGTCCAACACAAGCCTGATCCTACTGACACCATCGCAGGCTGTCATTTTAACTGGATATGGGAAGGGACACTGACAGGCTTTCCTCTCTCTTAGCCTGCTTCTTCGGCCTAGATACTGTCCTGGAGCATGAAGAAAAACCTTCAAACAGAAACTAATCCTTTTGCAAATTGCCCTGAATTAGCACCTAAAGAAAGAGACTGGCTCAGAAGTATGGCACTTGCCTGGAGCTCCCAAGCAGAGAGGGAAACAGGGATATCACCGAAGCTGATGTTCTGCAGAGCTGGCTCTGCACACTTATTGGTGTGTTGAGTTAGGGAGGGCTTTGCTTCCAGCATAGGAGGGTTATCAGGGGATTTGCTGCTGTTGCAAAACTTCTGCATGGATTGGGAGGGGGAGGGAGAGGTTTTCCAGCAGTCAGCAGAGCACGATTTAGCATCTGCAGAGTTGAAAATGACCCTTGCGATTACACTTACTTTAGGGGACCTGGATTTTAGATTTCCCCGTGTGCTGGATAGAGATGCTTGTGCTTGCTGACTGGGGGAGGGTTATGTGGGAACACAAAGGACTGGTGAGGCGACAGGCCATTACTGCAAAAGTCATTACTCCAGAGGGAAAAAGCAGCCCTGCTCACAGCTGTAATTAACAGTCTCCTCAGACCTGTGAATTCAGGTCTGAGGATAGAATGATGGAGGCAGTCACCTCTCTCCTTTGACTGTAGAAGGAGCCAAAAGTCATTCATTTGGTGCTCAGTTTAACCCTGATGAAACCCTTGATCTGGACAACCCATGCATCCCTAAGACATCTCTTTAACCAGGCAGCAGGAGGGCCAAGGTGCCAAGAGGTTTCACTTAGCCCATTGCTGTAATTTCACTGTCACACAGACCTGTGCACAGACAGGGTGCTGCTCATGGCTGACCCAAGACCTTCTTGGACTGCTAATTGCTAATGCTACCCCAGAAGGAGAGCAGATCCAGGTCCCAGGTTCTGTGCAATCAAGAGAGCAACTTTTCTCCAAAAAGGTGCAGAAATGGATTAATCTGCTAGACTAAGGCAAAGTCCTATTGTTCTGGGGGTAAAGTCCACATAAAGCCATAAAGGCACCTCATGGACACAAGAGTGACCCCAAAATGGTTATGTTACATCCCTCCTAGTATGTTGTGTATGGGTTTCTTGGAGACAAAAATAAAATGGATTCTTAGGAAGAGCTTTTCCTTAAAGAATAATTTAGCTAAAACCAGGGGTGTTTGGAGGTTGGACTAGACAACGTTTAAAGGTCCTTTCCAACCCAAACTACTCTATTCTTCTATGAAAACCTTAGATATATCTCATGGAGGACCTCTTCTGGAATGCAGAAAAATAATTGCAAAGGGGAAAATCAAATAATAGGATGAGGATAAAAACCTTCTTAGTGACAACAAAGATACTGGCAGAGAAGTGTCAGCATCTCAACTGGACCATGTTGAACACAGACAAGTCAGGGATGCTGGGGAGAAGAAAAAGCGACAGGAGGAAACTTCCTGTCCTATTTCCAGTAGAGAGGCAGTTTTAGGGCAGCCCAACTTCTCTGAGTTGGCTTAAATATTGCTAAAGTTAAGAGAAAATGTCTACTTTTTAAAACAGTGAAACCACTAAGGTCTGTACATGTGATTAGGACATGGTTTCAATTTGGATTGTGTCTATCTGGGCACAAGAAAATGGAAAAGCAAGAGACCCAAGCGAATGTTGCAAGGAAGTGACAGATACAGGCCTGGGTAATGTGGTTTGGAGATGCTCTGGGAAGAGTTTGCTCACTCCCCAACATGTGGAAATTGTACCCAAACCAGCCAGCCATGCATACAGCCAGTGCATGGGGCAGCCCCCTGGACTGCTCAGACTGCACAGCACAGACCCGAAGCTGCAAGCTGTGCACAGGGACACACACAGATGCTTGCATGCTCCACATGTCCTGTAAGGACTTCACAACTTGCAGCTACCCAGGCACCCCTAGACATGCTGTAGGACTACCTGCACCAGGGAATCAGGATTGTCATAGCAAGCAGGGCAGGACCCCAGGAAGGATAGCATCTGTGGGAGCCTGTGGGTCCAGCAACGAGAGCAGGGGGTATTTGCAGGGAAACCGGGGCTCCAACCCTGACCTAAGGGGGAAAAGTGCTCCAGGCCACCCTCCAGAACCCATCTGGCCATGCATCCAAGCCATACAAAAGCCCTCTCAGCCGTTTCCTAGTGCTGGGAGTGCTTTCTGGCCTGGTTCGCAGGTACCTCTCAGACAGGCATTCTCCCCAGGGCTGCCCTCCACTGCTGGGTTGCAGGGAGCCAGGCCTTGTTCTCAAATATCTCCCTGCTCTGTCCCCCAGAACTCCCCTCCTGCAGGGCACCTGCCATGGGGGCTGCTTGGCTTCCTCACCCCAAGAGAAGCGCCAGGTCCCTGGTTGCTGTTAGAAGACACCCTGGCTGGCACCCAAGGCTGACACCCGATGCATCACCACCTCCCACTGGGAAGACACTGAGCTCAGCTCCCACCCACGGGCTTCCCCCAGGGTTGCCACCCTGCAGCAGGAGACTCACTGATGCACAGAGCTACCACACAGGCAGCACCCCAAACATGGGGTTCACAATGCTCACATCAACTTCTCCAGTCCTGCACACATGACCTGTGTCATGCATCCCTGGGAGGTCCCAGATGCCAAAGGATGAAGGCTGCATAGTGCAACCAGTTTTACAAAAGGGATATGTGCCGGTGCGAGTCTTTTGCAGAGCACCCAGGCATTGAGCTATTTGGCTCAGCAAGGACTTACGTCATGGAGAGAAGGTGCCATCTCCTACCCAGGGGCGTCCCCGTTGGAAGGAGCATCTCCAAATTCCTGGAGGCATGTTAACCGGCACAGACTGTTCTGGGAAACATAACAAGCCATGAGCTGCAGGGATCCGCTTACACTAAAGGGGCCAGGAACCTGGCAGGGAGATGTGTGAGGCTCCAACAGCAGATATCTTCTCATAAAGGGAGACAAAATATATCCAACTCCAAACTGGTACAGCCAGAGGTCCCAGCACCGAGCTAAGGTTTCATCCTAGAGGGACAGGTGGGCAAGGGACTGCAGCTCAAGCATTCGGTGCTGCAGACAGGGCTGGACCAACAAAGCACAGCCACAAGCTCAGGGCAATCACCCATCCAGAGGGGTTGGTCAATCCATCCTCCACATCAAGAGTGAGAGCAAGACAGCCAGCTGTCACCATGTCCCTCTTCTTATCCCTCTGTCTGCCTTTACATGCTGTCTGTCCCCATGCTCCCTTTCTCAAGCCTTATACCCCATCTCTCTCTGTCCCTACACACACTACTGCATGGTTGCACCATCCCATAGCACATCCACACCACATCAAGGCTGCACAGCTGGCCCTTGGGTCTGCCCTGGCACACCCCATAAGATTCTTCCCTCCTGCCAGAACCCTTTGTACCCCAGTTCTGTTGTGACAACCTTGGACCTCTGCCAGGAGCCGTTGCCTCACTCCCAGGGCATGGGACAGCCCAAAATGTCCTTGGCAAACTGGTACCAGTACTAGCTCTCCTGGCCATCCTTTGCTCCACAGTCACTTCTCCTCTGTGAGCTAGCAGGGGCCCTGAGCCAGGGCCCTTAATGCACTCAGCCTGGCTGCTGGCTCAGTCACTTAATAGAGTCCAATTGTCTATTTTTCATTATCGAACAATTCCCTTTATTGGGCTTTTTGGCTTGTCCAGGAAATCCAATCAATAGGGTTCCCAAGACAAACACTGGCTTCGCATCCTCTTCCTTTCCCCAAAGGGACGTGCTGTCCCTCTGCACCCGACCACCCCATTGGACTCAAAGGTTTGGGAGCTGGGGGTGATGTCTGGCTGCCTGACCATCACTGAGTGTCGTGCCAGTGGGGATGTTGTCTTCCCAGGGTGGGAAGGCAATGCTGGCTTCTTCCCTAGGGATGATAACCAACACCTGAGGGATGCATCCTCTTCCTTTCCCCAAAGGGACGTGCTGTCCCTCTGCACCCGACCACCCCATTGGACTCAAAGGTTTGGGAGCTGGGGGTGATGTCTGGCTGCCTGACCATCACTGAGTGTCGTGCCAGTGGGGATGTTGTCTTCCCAGGGTGGGAAGGCAATGCTGGCTTCTTCCCTAGGGATGATAACCAACACCTGAGGGATCTGGGGGACTGCTGATTTAGTTAAAGGGGATGTACAGGGATGGGGGATGCTGGTGCTGGCAGAGGCATGAGAGCTCTGCTGGAATGGTCCCAACCAGAGCTGCCAGCTCCACTCCTCTGGGTAGCACAGTCTGGTTTTCACACCAACCCCCTTCCCACTTGCTTTTGGGGGTGACCTAGGGGCTTTCCAGCCTAAGAACATGGCAATGTGTAGTATCCTGTGATGTAGAGGGACTGCTATACCTCTTAGAAAGGGAACCACACATCTACGCAGCCCCAGACAGCCCCGGTGATGCTGATCTGGGAACTGCTGTGTATATACGAGGGACACATCCACACTTCTCCGCTAAACAGACCTAGGACTGTGTGTCATGGAGCATCCTGCAGACATGCTGTTGCTCTCTTACTTTCCAGCACAACGTATTTCCATGTTGTGCATTGCAAATAGTGCTTGGCCCACCCTAACACCTGAATCAGACTCACAGATCACTGGAGCCAGCATCCTCCAGCCTGGGACCAATGGAGCAGAGCAGCTGATGGAGTTCCACTATTCAGGAACATCCTCTCATGCTGTTTAAATTGTCACTATCAATGCAGCTGATGGCAGCCACCAAGGGGAGAGAGGGGGTGAATCCCTGCCCTCACAGCTCATGAGGAAAGGTGTAAGGGTTAGCAGTGCATGATCCATGCTGCTATTTACCTTCCCGATCAGTGCATGCCATTTTATTGGGCCCATCTTGAGCTGGACAGGCAGCAGAGTGCAGAGATGTGAGAAGTTCTCAGAGAGGCACCGCAGGGGTTTTCAGCCCAAACCAATGGCTGCTTTGCATGCTCTGGGTTGTTCATCTGTCACACCCAGCTTCTGGAGTCAGGGGAAAATTCAGTGTCTGACTCCTCACTCACCATCTCCACAGATACAGCATTCCCACGTGTGTCATGAGCACACGTCAACATGGCAGGGGGCAGACACTACGTGCCAAAGAGAAGGGAAGGATCATGCCCAGGAAAAGCCATCATCACGTATTACTGACCCTCCTAGCAAGTGGGAACATTCAGCATGAAACATGCTAGGAAACCAGGCACCCTGACAGCACAGACGGCTCTTACAGGACATTTCCACCTTGTGAGGCTGCAGGGAAATATGGAAATCTTGCTAGGAGTGACCCCTAAAGGCTGCAAAGCTGAAGAAACCCGAAGTCAGGGATTTTCTTAAGAAAAAGAGAGGATGCATGAGAAGAGGCAGGAGAGGGGCAAAGGTTTCCCGGTTTGGGTATGTGACCATCACCATACAGGGACAGTGCATTTTTGTGTGTGCATGTGCCAGCATGGGATGCAGTGATGACTGTGAGTGTGTCTGCAGGATGAGGATGAAGTTTTCTGGGACAGGACTGGCTTGGATGTGTTTTTAGAGGATGCTGCTTCTCCTTGTCTGTCAGAAGCCCTTTCCTTACCCTGAACAGGGCATTCAGAGCCATCAGTAGTGGCAAATGGGGCAGCATTCAGCCAGATGCAAACTTGAAGACACCTGCAAGGTTGCTCCTGTGCTTGCAGTGCATACGTGCATGCTCACATCCCTTCTTACCATCATTTTACACCTTCCTGATGAAATGCATGGCTTTGCACACATGGCCTCATGTGCACAGTGCCATGTACATGCACACACACAGCATCTCACAGCCAGATCCAGGTGACCTGTAACCACATGACACAGACTCATTTGGGTTGACATGGGATGGCTGTGGTTCAAACCTTGCATGTCTCAGAGAAGGGCTTGGGGCTGTCACAGTGCTGTATGCTGTCCTAGCAAAATGCTGGTGCTCTGGGGTCATCTGGGATGTCCCTGGTGCTGCCAGCACAACTGCATAGTGAGGGAGCAGGATCCAGCCCTCAGAGACATTGGACTTCAATCCTAGAATGAGAAAGTCAAAATGCCTCAACCCAGGAATCTTTTTTAACATCCCCATGGCTCAATGTAACCCAAGAGCCAGTAAAATTAAAATCACTCATCGCGGGCTGTTGACAGGGGGAGATTTATCCATTTGAACCATGACAGTTCGCAGGCTAGAGGACACGTGCTCCCAAAACCTGGAGGCCACAGCCAGGAAAGTCCAGGGAATGGGCAAAGCCAAGTAGCCCAAGCAAGGATAGAGTGCTTTGAATTCCTGCTTTAGGGTGGGTTTGCTCTTCTTGTTTTCCCCTAATCATTTGTCAAAGCATCCTGTTCCTTTCTGGACTCTTCATCTGCAGTTGATTCTGGCATTGCTCTGTTCCACAAAGTACCCATTCCCCCT
The DNA here is from genome assembly GCF_000690775.1 of Eurypyga helias. Taxonomy (NCBI): domain Eukaryota; kingdom Metazoa; phylum Chordata; class Aves; order Eurypygiformes; family Eurypygidae; genus Eurypyga; species Eurypyga helias. The sequence goes on along the minus strand of NW_010239870.1, from coordinate 7,522 downwards.
TCAATTAATTTGGCTCCTGGTGCACAGGGGATTATTTCTGTTCCCTGATGGAAGGAACCAGATTTTTTGCAAACAAATGACTGTGAGCCTATCAGAACATGGATTGCAAAACAAACGCTGCAGTGTCCTATGCTGCATGTGGTACAGGGCACTGCAAGGAATTTAGGAGAAATGGGAAAAGTGGACAAAAAAGGTAAGAGAAAGCTCAGTTTGGAGTTGTACCTGCTCTTCAGAGTGCAAAGCTGCACTTGACAAGTGCTCTGTGGAACAGGAGGCCACAATGATGGGCACATTTAAACCCCAAGCATATCCAGATGCAGTTCCCATACTGCAGTCCACCCAAGCTCACCAGGATTAATCCTCCAGATAAGGCAAATCACACTTAAAAGACACCCCTCATCCTGAGCTGAGTTCTCCCAGTGGGGCCACTCTCCTAGGCTTTGCATCTGCCATGGACCATATGGAGCCACCACGGCCATGCCACAAAGTCCTTGTGCTTCTGCAGGACCGTGGCACATGGGGAAAGCCCTTCACTGGGATGGGATAGCAGCCAGGCAGATGGAAGGTCTTGTGGATGGACAGGCTTTCACCATGAGGCACAGGTCCAGGCACTGAGCTATTCTGGGCATCTCATTTTCCCTCTTCTATTCCGTTTATCAGTTTCCCTTTGTCTTTTCCCCTGTAGACACAGCCCTCTTCTTGACAGGCTGGAGGTGTTCTCCTCCAAAGATTATACCCTCTCCAAACCATCCCTGCCATGGGTCACCTCAAGAACATGCAGGGAGCTCTGAGCACCCACCATGCACGTCAACATCCCCCAAGTGCTTCTGAAAGGAAAAGGGGAGTACAAAAATAAGAAGGTGTCTTTAAAATATGAAAGCTTCTGCTCTGCAGGACTAGCTGAGGCACACCTCAGACCTTAGAAAACTCATGGTAGTGTGAAATATTCCTTGCTCTCCCCACTTCTCTCCATCCATGCCTAGAGGAGTTAGAGCAATGTCACCAAAGTTAATAACTACATTTTGCTTGCAGCAGCTCCATGCACAAGGTGAATGGCCATAAAACCCTCTAGACACTGCTTTACAGAGTTACCTTTTCTTTAGCAGAGCCATCAGGTTCCTCCTTGCATCCACTTGTCAAATTCTTCTCTAAAGAGAGGCAGGAGCTCTGAGAGTGACAAGGAGACACGTGTCAGCATCACTGCCGCCCATCGCATCACTGCCATACATCACATCACCGCTGCTCATCACACTCCTTGTCGCTCATGCAAAGCCCGATGCCTGACACCGATACTTTCACCAGGTGTCTCAGATGAGTGGTGTCAGGAGCATCATCCACCTTTCCAAAAGCCCAAGGTCCAAGTCACCATGATCTTGCTGCCTGGCCAGGCACTGGGAAGGAACAAGATCCCTGCTTTGGACAGGGAGGTATTCCAGGAATTTACCAGCTTCTAGAAATACAGAAAATACTCTGTGCATCTGAAGGCCCAGTGGGAGGGCTTGGTGGACCCTGGAGAATTATCTGCTCCTTAGACTCTCCAATGAAACTGTCTGGTCCAGGAAACATATTCAGATTGCTGCCAGCTAACCAGCCAGCCTTCTAGGAGTCCACAGGCCACTGGGAATGGGCATAAATTCTAGTTTCTTATTCAGAAGGACATGAACCTGTTGGAGTAGGTCTAGAGGAGACCACGAAGATGATCAGAGGGCTGGATCACCTATTCTATGGGAACAGGCTGAGACAGTTGAGGGTGTTCATCCTCGAGAAGAGAAGGCTCCAGGGAGATGTTATAGAACCTACCTGAAGGGGCCTACAAGAAAGCTGGGGGGTCTTTTTACAAGGCAGGTAGTGACAGGACAAGGGGTATCTAGACTGAAAGGGAGTATATTTAGATATATATTAGGGAGAAATTTTTCACAGTGAGGGTGGAGAGACACCAGAACAAGTTGCCCAGAGAAGCTGTGGATGCCCCATGCCTGGTTGTCCTCAAGGCCAGGTTAGATGGGGCTTTGAGCAACCTGGTCTAGTGGAAGGTGTTCCTGCCTGTGGCAGGGGAGTTGGAACCAGCTGATCTTTAAAGGTTCCTTCCAACCCAAATAATTCTATAATTCTACATAAAATAGGGACAGAAGCTGCCAGCTCTGGCTAAATGCAATCAGAAGGGTGCATCCAGGCAAGCTGGGCACTGAGATGTGTGCATAGAGCATCACCTCTTCCTCACCACACAGCCAAACACTTGAGCCATCCACAAGAAGGGACCTGGCCAAAGACATGCAGAGGGACCCCTAGCAGTCATCCTACTCCTGCCGACTCCTCCAACAAGCCCCCATCCCTGTGCCTATCTCCCCACCATGGCCACTTCACCCAGCCTGTGGTGCCTCTTTATTTACGTGGCCAACAGAAAGCTACTTAGGACTGATGTACATCTTGTGTCAGAGCCAGAGGCTGGCAAGAGGGAAACCCAGGCAATTTGAGGATTAAGCACACTTGGGTTAATTGGTGGGAAGCAGAGCCAGGGTTGGTATTTTCAAGGGGGTTACCTGTTGGGGCATCTCTGCCGTGTGTCCAGGGAGAGTGGTGTGAGCCTGGCTGTGCAAAATCTCTTCCAGCTGAGATCATCCCAGCAGGACAGTCACCCTGGCTGCAGTGTCCTGGCCACTGCCTTCCCCTCTGGTGGGGACTTTTGGTGCCTAGTTGCTTTAGGCTTTGGAGAGGCTGGGAGGTTAGAAGCCTTGCCAAAACTTAGTGTTAGGAAATCATCCCATGGAGGAGTTAAATGAGGAATTAATATCACCACAAACCAGTGAGTCCTGGTTCACATCCCAGTCAGCCCGGTGCTCCCCAGTATAAATCCAGGGTAACATAGATGTATGTGGAGGACATTTTATTTGTCCTCCTGTTTCTGAACTGCCATTTCTTCTTATCTTTTTCCTGCAGCAGAAAGATGTGACCATGTGCTTCATGTTCACATGATCCTCTCCCTTAAATCTCAGGAATCCAGTATCAAGGCACAAGAGCAAAACCCTTCAAGACAGGATCAAAATACTGCTTATACCCCAGCTACAACCCCGATTATTGGAGGCAAACTGCCCATACATGGTCTTGGAGTCAACCCTATGAGATTCCTACAGATCCTAGGTCAAGTGAGGTGGCAACATTCTGTTTCCAAAAAAAGGTTCACTGGCATGCCAGGACTTGTGTTGAGGAGACCAAATGAGTCCAGTCATAGAGACTAGACAGGGATTTCCCTTTGGTCCAATGTTGCCCTCCACACCTCAGCACCAGGGTGATGGGAAGGGAGACTGGGGGGAGAGGTTGCACTGGTGGTAAATTGTAAAAAAAGTGTGGTTTTGTCAGCATAAATCCTGAAGTCACTATTTTTATGGTGTGGAATCACACTTGGCAAGATACAAAGTGTGATAGTAACAGCATTGCACAAGTGGTGCTGGTCTAAGGATGCAGGCACAGCAGGGAGTGGAAATGTCTTTCATTAAAGCAAGTGACATTTCCAAAAAAACTTCAGCCCAGTGTTCAGATGCACTAGCCTTTCCCTCTCATTCCCACGTGTATGAAAACCCTTCCAGTACAGGACTAATTTAATAGCACCAAAGCCCTGGATCATCCCCAGCTGAGTGGTTCAACTGGATGAAAGTGATGCAGGGCTCTTCTTCATTTCCAGTCCCAAACCACTGAGCGTGGAGCCAGGCAGTTTTGCTGTGCCTTTCTCCTCTGCCCTTGAACTGGTCTGGGTGACGTTTCAAGGTGTTGCACAATGTCAGAGGAGTGTGGTCAGGGAAATAACCCTCTCCTCGCCCTAATGCACATGAGTGTCAGAGTGACATGGCTTGAGAGACCCCAGGTCCTCCTGGATACGAACAGCCATGGTGGGTTGGCATCCATGCGTCACTGAAATTGGGCTTGGCTCCATCACCCCACGAATCACCGATCTTTGCCTGGTTAAAATCCCACTCATCCTGTTTTTCAGTGGACACCAGCACACATAGAACACCCAACCTGCGGTTTTCCCCACCAGTTTTCCAACAAGCACCATGCAAGTGGCCAACAGGACCTCCAAATGCCTTTGAGGATGGACAACTTGACAGCAGCCCCCCAGCACTGCCTGCTGGCTTGGAGGGGTCCAACACCATGGAAGGCATTTGGAAGGGTGTATGGGGATAAGCTCAGCAAAGGGAAAGATCAAAGGATGGACCAGAGAGACCCCACAGCCAGACAACAGATAACAAGAGAGATACAGTTGGCAAATGGACGCAATCCTGAAATACTGTAAGGCAAATGTGTCAGGGAGATGAACAAGCAAATCGAAGATGCCTGATGTAGGTAGATGGATGAGTGATAGATCTGTGGCACTGTTAGATGGGTGATGGATACCAGGGTGGGGGGACATCGTAGGCAGGCAGAGGGATGTGTGCCCGGTGAGAGCGGTGTGTAATCTCTTTCCCCGTGTGCGAGTCACTTGCCTGCAGTCCCCTTGGGTCCCCTTTAAAAGAGCATTTCCAGAACCTACTTCATAAACATTACGGGGTGGCTCAGAAGGCGGGGTGGGGATAGAGGAGTTTGTTCCCAGCTCACCAGTTTGTCTTCAGCAGAAAATGATCCTTAAACAAATCAGGCTGAGTTTTCAGGGCTTCAAACGCCTGTGTGCGCTCACACACACGCATGAAGAAAATCTCAACAACAAAACAAAAACTGGGGGGAAAAAAATCAAAAGTAAAAAGAATTAAAAAAAAAAAAAGCCCGACATTTTAGAGTCAGCTGAGAAGTGACAAAGTAATTTGCTCCTGGCAGTCTATCACGGCAGTCTAATTCCCAGTGACACCATTCAGCTGCTGACTACACTAACTGTCAGAGTCAATTAGCCGGGAGCCAGCAGTGCAAAGTGTTTACGGGTGCTAAAATTCACTCCACACGCTGTGCGGAAGTGAGAAAAAATTACTTTGAGGGAAGGGGGGAAATTCAAGCGGCTGGTTTAACGCTAACGTTTGCCTCCGCCA
>NW_010239870.1:0-2465 GCF_000690775.1 Eurypyga helias | reverse complement strand
AGGGAAGGCAATGTGGTCAGGACTGAGGGCACCCAGGGGTGTCGTGGGTGCCCGGGCACACTCACCCATGGAGCTCACAGGGACAGATCCTGCAGTAGAGCTGGGATGCAAGCCATTGGGGCCAGCTGGAGGATACAATAGAGCTGTGGGCTTTCCCCATCCATGCAGAAGCGGTTTCAAAGCTGAGGATGGACCAGGCACCCCTCCACGAATGGCATGCACTCACTGCAGAATGCCTAGCAGAGGAAAAAAATACATATTTTTCCTGCCATCAAGTCCCCATGCCTGGTACAGAGCTGCATGGGCACCGTCCCAGGCCACCCTCACTACCCTTCACTTCTCAGGAGGGGAACAAGGAGAAGAAATCTGGCCAGAAGGACAACAGCAGTACAATTCCTCGAAGTTGGGATCTCTCTAGGAGCTGTGAGGAAGGGTGATCCCACAGCACATTCCTGGATGAGGAAAGCATTGCTGTGACAGCACAGAGATGGCCCCATCAGTCCACGAGCATCAGGGCACAGACAGGCATCAAGAGGGAACTTTGCAGCATGATTCGGGCATGTAGGAATCGGCTCGTTGGAGCTGGACAATATTCTTATTTTGGGAAGTTTTGAGGGTTTTGTTTGTTTGTTTGTTTTTTGTAACTCTTATTTTCTTCTCCCTCAGCCAGTAACCAGGATGAAAATTTGTAAAGAAACTGAAAATCACCCTCATCTCCTGTGTCACAACTCACCTGGGGCCAAACAAAAATGTTCTCTCTCCTCCTTTTACAAACACATCTCAATTCTGACTTTTTCGTCGGTATTTAGACAGCAGCGCTTTCACCTTCCCTGAGATGAAGACAAAAGGCTGAAAGCAGAGTTTGTGTGAACAAGAGATATTTTGACAGTTTCAAAGCTTTCAATGAAAAATTGATCAAGAAGTACCTGGGACTTCCCTTTCCTGGGAAAATGATCAGTTCTAACCAATTGTCTGTTGTTTCTTTAGAAGGTCCTTGGCCAGATGTTGCACGTATCTCCAGGAGTCCAAGGTAGTGTGGTTAATCTGGGATCTACCTTGCTGTAGGAGGGATCTCAAACCCATCTCCTCAAGCCCATGGTGACACCAAAGCCAAGTTCAGAAGACACCACTTCACCACTTTCCCTCCTTGTCATATGAAATGTGCTCAGACATTTGTGTGTTTTCCCAATTTTTCTCAAGTCAGCTGTGAAACCAGAAATAAATCTACTCCAGGAGCAAGTTCTCCCTCATCTGCTGAGATTTGGGTGTCCCACAGATGCCACTGCGTTCATCACTGCTCAGAGCAAGACATGTGGCTCATGGGGTCAGATCTCTTCCCACTGCACTTGTTTTCCTACACCGTCTTTTACTCTGTTCCGCGCCGGAGGCTGGATGAGAACCAGGGAGGCAGGGCGATGACTTTCTGGTATCTTTATGGCCTTCTAGCAAGAGCAGGTGGTTGAAGAAAAAGGATATTGATCTGGATCCAGCCCATAGCCCTGGCCTTTAAACCTACCCCTTTCCAGGGTTGCCTGGCCCCACTCCATAGAGAGGAATTCTTCTTCCCTGCAACAGGATTTCAAAAGGCAGCTCAGCACTGGTATTCACTGATGTAGCTCTGCTATTGACCCCAAAACACTAGCTCCCTAATAGGATGTACCAGCCCTTATGAGATCAGGCAATGGTTCCGTCTCTCCATTTAGAGATGGAGAAACAGAAGCAGGAGGTGTGAGCTCACCCATATAGGTATCTCCAGCTGGGATTTTCCCATGGGAGAGACACAGGCTTTGCATACGTCACCTCACTCTGAAGGTTTGGAAACTGGTCAGACAGCTCACACCCTGAAGTGATCGATGTCTCCCATAATCTAGGGCTGACCAGCTCATCCTATGCACACACTGTCTAGCTTCTGCTGAGCTGAATCTGACCATGATAGGCCAGCAGGAGAGGTGTGAGAGTCCCAAACACACACCCTCTGCACTTCCACCTTCATAGAATCATAGAATGGTTTCAGTTGGAAGGGACCTTAAAGATCATCTAGTTATCTAATCTAAATCTCCCCACTTTCATTTTAAACCCATTACCCCTTGTCCTGTCACTACAGGCCCTTGTAAAAAGTCCCCCCCACTTTCCTTGTACTTCAGGTACTGGAAGGTGCTACAAGGTCTCCCCGGAGCCTTCTCTTCTCCAGGCTGAACACCCCAACTCTCTGTCACTGATACCACAAGTCTTAATAGTGCATTTAAATGATTTATTCATCACGTTGTTCTTGTCTGATTCCAACGACTGAGTCATCCACTTACACTTTTTTTAAAGTAATCTCTGAAGTTGTTTACAATGAAATATCTCATTCTGATCCCTGTCAGCCTTTCGTCATGGGAGAGGTGCTCCAGCCCGCTGATCATCTTCGTGTCCCTCCTCTGTAATCTCTCCAGCAGGCTGATATGCTTCTTATGTTGAGGGCT
>NW_010239869.1:0-1809 GCF_000690775.1 Eurypyga helias | reverse complement strand
GCTAACCAGAGTTAAACCATGACACCTATACTGATTTCTCTCCATTCTGTTAAAGATCCTTGGTGAAATTAGCTAACATACTCTTTAAATTTTGAAAGTATTTTCACAGAATAAACAATTATCACAGGAATGTCACAGTTGATAGTGAGAGAACATAAATTCCGTTTTCCTGGAGATAATGACACAATGTATCAGTTTAGTTTATAGCATATGTCACAACTCTTCATGTTTGAATAGAATCATCATGAGAAAATTTAGTCTCTAATTCCAATTTTTAACCTTACCTCTCCTGATTCATTTTATTTAGGTTGCTTAGTTATCTTGCAGAGAAATGATAAGCACTCAGCAGTAGCTACAGCTGCTTTCAAAACCAGCTCAACATATTCTTCCTGCTGGTACCCTGGTTTAACAGCATTAATCTTGATGTGAGTTGTCTGATATCAACTTTGCCTTTTCAACTTTGGAATGACCCAATTCTTTTTGTTTTAGACTAAATCCCACAGATATTATGAGTCTTACACCAGGAAGCAGAGAGTCTGAAATTTCTACTTGGTGCATTAAGTGGCTGGAATAAGGTGAATAAATCTGTCTCCATTACAAGCCTCTGCATGCATTCGGTTCGAAAAGTTTTTTTGACAAAATGGGGCATTTGCAGAAAACAGCAAAAAAGGGGGCAAATTTTAAACACAAAATAAAATAATCCTGGAAGAAAGAATAATAGTAATGGTGCTTTAGAAAGAGAAATATTTTTTAGCTGCAGCTGAAAGTTACACATTCTCAAATGTGCTGATAAATTGTCTAATTGGTGGTGAAAATGGCATTAACATGACACTCACATTCTGTCTGAGGTCATTCTCATACTACTAGAAGAAAGGAATTAAAGAATCAATAGGGAAAATGTGATGAATTGGGAAGAAGACTGAACTATCCATGTGTGTGCTTTCTCCCACACTTGCATTTGATACAAACTTCTGAATTCTTGCATCTCCTCTGGATTTTACCTAGAATCTCTCACTCCACAGTGACTCCGTACGCCACTGTTCATTTATTTACTGTGCTAAATCTGAATTATATGCCCTCTTAGTAAAATATACTGTTCTGGGGGATTTGGAGATCTGACCTGATTAGTACTCTGAATTAGGAGGGAAAGGTAGAGATCTGTATGTGGATTGATGGGAGGAGAAAGGAAGAGAGAGAGGGCACTGTGGTTGCTTTTGCACTGTGGTAATACAAACATTTCACTTTTCCCCGGCTCACTCTCTACTGTTATACTGATGAAAAAATGAAAACCCTTTTGGAATGCATATCCATAATGAAAACCATACAGGATGCATATGGAGAGCGTGTGTGTGAAATGTTTGTTCATCTTTCTATGTGATAATACCTATCAGCACGTTATCTCTCCAGTGAAGTGCCGTGGGATTTTGTCTGCAATCTGCACTTCTCTGAGTCCAGGAGCAGCTACCCAAAAGCAGATTTTGGGAGGCGCTTGAGACCTGAGCAGGTGGGGTGTAGGGGGAACTCACTTCCCCTCTTCAGCACGCTGAGACGTGATGGATTATCACGTCACGTTTCCTGTTATAGAAATGTAACACATTTTACAAGAGTCTGTTACTAAAATGAGACTACACTTATTGTGCCTCTTGACAGCTTTTAACAACTTTTTTTGAATGCCAAGTTAATTTTGGCTCATGACTTATCTATATAATTTTATTCGTCTCATCCAAGAGAAGCTCTCTCTTCTTGGAATAACTGAGAAGACATAGCTGTGAAAACAAAGATACGTTCATCAGGAAACCAGGCTTAAAT
>NW_010239868.1:0-946 GCF_000690775.1 Eurypyga helias | reverse complement strand
CCGCTCCCTGCTGGGAATAAGGGTGAAGAACCCGTTGGGATGGTTTGCTCACCGGGTTTGGAAGGAGGCTTTTCGGTAAGGACAAAACTCTCTGCCATCAGGGCGCACACAGTGAAGCCCGACCAGGAAACGGTGGTCGCACCGGCACATAGAGCTGCCGTAGAGATCTTACCCACCCGGTTTTAGCCCAGTGGGGGAGGTTAGAGCGATGTTCTCCTCAAAAAGCTCTAAAGGATAGACCAAACCTGGAATTTTAGGGCAATTCCAGTTGCTAAGATACATTTGGTTTGTGGTTCCCAGCATTCGCTTTTCCTGGAGCTGCACTTAGTTCAGGAGCTGGCGTCGCGTGCACATGAGTGAAGCCTGTGCCCGGAGCGGCTGTAGGATCGTGGCTGTGTGTGTGATCCGTTTAGCTCAGGTTTGTGGTGGTGGTTAGGGTGGATTTTCCCTTTTTACCCAGCCCTGAATGGCCGAGGGATGGGTTTCCATTTAGAATCTGGAAACGCACATGGTGTCAGTCTGGCTTCCTCCGTGGGATGCTGCGTGCTTGCGTACAGCGCCCGGTGCTGTTACGGGATCCCAGACTGGTTGAGATGGGAAGGGACCTTGGGGGTCCATCTGCTCCAAGCCCTGCTCCCCCGGGGCTGTCCAAACGGCTGTGTGCTATCTCCAGGGATGGCGACTCCACGGCAACCTGTGACAGGGAAAAGGGTTTTCTGGTGCTCAAGGGACCCTCCTGTGTTCCAGTTTGTGCCCGTGGCCTCTGCTCCTGGCACGGGGCACCACTGGGAAGAGCCTGGCTCCACCCCCCTCGGCCCCCTCCCTGCAGGTACAGCTCTGCATGGCGAGATCCCGGTGAGCGCTCCCAGCTCCCGGCGTTTGCTCATGTCAGAGATGCTCCAACCCCTGCATCATGTCCACGGCCCTTCGCTGGACTCTCTCCAGT
>NW_010239867.1:0-7459 GCF_000690775.1 Eurypyga helias | reverse complement strand
TTTTTCTACCATTATCATGCTGCGGTAAAATCCACCATATTTAGGAAGTGTTAAGGTAACGATATCAAAGATACTTGATGCAGTGCTCCTAAACAAACAACTTGAGAAACAGAAACCCAAAATGTGGCCTCGGAAGTATGTCTATTTTTGTATTAACAACATTTCCAGTTTCAGTACTGTGGACTGCTTATAAAAAAAGATTGCTTACAATTCTTGCAGAATGTCATACATTAATTCCCTGGATTACATGTATATATTGTACAATAAATGACCCTGTGCCTTCAAGTGTCCTAATACCAGGGAGAGTTCACCAAGACGGACTGCTACTGACTTTTTTCCACTGAAAGAGGTATTTTTCTGTGAGAAACTGGATAGCTGAATGAGATGCATCTCTCCATGTTGCTAATACCAGGAAACATCTTATTCCATGGATGAATCCATAGCAGATGGCTTGTACCAGAGGAAGTGACTAATGTTAAAGTTAGTTCTTCCTGGTGGTTCTTATGGTAATATTTGCAATATGGTACCAATTTTCTTCAGTTTTCTCTCTTTTTCAACAGGCATTCTTCATCTTCTTAAATGTTTATGCTAATCATCTCATAATGTACAATCACTCCAGTCTAGCAATTATCAACTACAAAATGTTGCTTTACAGCAAACTGTACACAGATAATGTAGAAACGATTAATATCTCCAGTATTGTTCATTTGTTGCTATGGAAATACTGTTCCTCTATAGAGCTATTAGTAAACAGTATATTAGTGATGCAGCCAATGACAGAGAAAACCTTGGCAAGCACTGTGGTAAAATTAAGATGTGTATTGTTAGAAAACTACAGTTTCAGCATAAATACATAGAAATATATTTCTTTTCCATGCCTTTGTATGCTAAAAACATCAATTTCAAATGCAGCCTATGTGGAATGAAACTTTACAGTTCAGTCTTTGCAATGCTGTATACAAGTATACTTTAAATCAAAAAAGACGTTGTGCAAAAAAGTTTTTCATTATTTCTAACCATGTAAGTAGACGTGTATCTGCCCTACTAGATACACTTGTGGTTTGGTTTTGTTTTATTTTTTCAGGGTTAGTGTTTTTCTGCTTTCCTGATGCATAGAACAGACCTTCTGCTTTTATCATTAGATTTTGTTTTCCTTGTATATAACCACATGATTAGGAGGAAAAGAGAAATCTGGAACATTTTAAATAATTCCTCTAGAGTTCCACTGTGAGCACATTTTTACTGGTCGGATGTCTGAATTTTCCATGCTTAATGTGCTGAACAGCCAAATTATTTTTTTCCTTTCTAGAAATGGTTAGTGTCAGTGAAGCTATGTAAATATTTTCAGTGTAAAATAAAACTTCTTGTCTTAATTTTCAAAGTCTTTTATGACCTAGTACTATCTTATTTATTCAACTCTCATCTAAATGTTGGGAGACCAGTGTTGAGCTCATTCTGCCAGCTCCAGTCCAGCAGTGTTATCAAATACCTAACTATACACATTGTCCTGTAATTTCACTGTCATAAACATCAGCAAATCTACTTCATTGTCCTCCTTCAATACTCCTGCAGGACTCGTTTGCAATGATGACCCCCCAAAAATTCAGCATACATTTGGTACTGGCAGCATAACTGCTTATCATGGTCTTCTGAGCATAACCTCTCTTTCTCTGCAGCACATTATCTGTTGTTCATGTTTAAAACCTGCTTGCAAAGCACAGCCATCTTAAGTACCTGAAGCAACCTGGCTGAAAGTAAATGGGGATCATCATGGCCTACTTTACCACATAACCGTACTAGCTCCACAAATTCTTACTCTTTATAAGTTCTTCATGACAGTTTTTTTCAGGTTTGTTTTGTGTTCTCTGGCTTAGAGAAGTCATGGTCTGTGACTATGGCTCTATAAACAATATCAGTAGTAATATTCTTAATATGTAATGAAAAATTTGATATACATTTTGGAGAGGGAAAGTTCTACTGTTTTCTGTAATTAGGAAAATACTATGATTCCAAATAATATTATTTCTACTTCTTATCAATCCTTTAGTTTATTAATACATAGAAAAAAACCATAAATTATTTGGAGATATGATTTTATTGAATCATGCTGTGATTTGCATGTGACTCACCTGCACTCTGATCATGGGTATTTCTACTTCTTATCAATCCTTTATTTTATTAATACATAGAAAAACCTCATAAATTATTTGGAGATACGATTTTATTGAATCACGCTGTGATTTGCATGTAACTCACCTGCACTCTGATCATGGAGAAAATAAAGAGAAGGTTTGCAGACCTTGGAAATTGCAGAGGAGTCATCTTTGAAAATAACATAAATTATTTCCTATATTTGCAAAACTTAACTTTACAGACTGAGGGTAGCAGAGGCGGATTTCTGAGATCTTTCATGCAAACAACCACAGTGTAGATGCTGAAAAAGAAAACCTGAAACGTTTGTCATGGAAACTTCATGAAGTTTGACAAGGCCATGTACAAGGTCCTGCCCCTGGGTCAGGACACTCACCAGTATCAATACAGGGTGGATGAATGGATTGAGAGCACGCCTGTGAAAAGGACTTGGGGGTACTAGTGGATGAAAAATTGCACATAAACCAGCAATGTGTTCTTGCAGCCTAGAAAGTTAACCCTATCCTGGGCTGCATAAAAAGAAGCATGGGCAGGAGGTTGAGGGAAGTGATTCTGCCCCTCTGCGCACTCCCCAGACACCCTACCTGGAGTACTGTGTCCAGTTCTGGGTTCACGGTACAAGAAAGACATGGACTTGTTAGACGGGGTCCAGAGGAGGGCCATGAAAATGGTCAGAGGAATGGAACATGTCTCCTATAAAGAATTCGAGTTGTTCAGCCTGGAGAGGCTCCAGGGAGAACTTATTGAGGCCCTTCAATATATAAGGGGGCTTATAAGAAAGGTGGAGAAACTTTTTACAAGGCCTGTAGTGATAAGCCAAAGGACAACGGTTTTAAGCTGAAAGGAGGTAGACTGACATTGGACATAAGGAAGAAATTTCTTTTTATGAGGACAATGGAACAGGTTGCCCAGAGAAGCTGTGGATGCCCCATCCCTGGAAATGTTCAAGGCCAGGCTGGGGGCTTTGAGCAACCTGGTCTAGTGGAGGGTGTCCCTGCCCATGGGAGAGAAGTTAGAACTAGATGGTCTTCAAAGGTCCCTTCCTACTCAAGCCGTTCTTTGATTGTATGATTTTGGGTGTTGGTTGAATAAGTAGGTGGGTGGTGGTGTATAAAATCTGTGTATGACTGAACCACTTCAACACTATTTTAAATTTATTTAAACACTATATTTAAACACTATATTTAAACTTATTTTTATATGTAAAATTTCAGGCACAGGGTTTTAAGTATGGGATAATGTAAAATGCTCACTGCTACACTGACCTGGAGGAGCTCCATAAAATCACTTAATGGTCTACATCACAGCTTCAAATGATTCAGTTCATTACCATTAATGAAGGGTGGTAGATCTGGAAAAGATTTCATAATGGATATGGTCATAGTAATTTCTTCTGTTCACTAAATCATTATGTTATCTCACTGGCACAAATATTTCTATTTTAACATATTAATTTAAAGCCACCTCTTTTAGAGTTTATTTTGATAACCTTTGTTGGATACAAAATCCAAAAATGTTCCGTCTGAAGAATAATCTATAATTTAAAAAGGCAAAAAAGACCTCTGTTCCTGTTGCCAAATTACACAATTTAAAAATGTTACATAATGCATAAACAGCTTTGAAGAATCCATTTACTCATTACTATTGTATAATGATGTTGACATTTCATTAATTTCAAGATTGTTGTAGATCTCAGGAATAAAAGTCAACTAACTTTTAAAGATTTTACTTAGTAAAATCCAAGAAAAAAGAAAGAGATCTTCCTAGCCTTAGTGTTATAGAGAAATATCTTCATGCAAGGTGCTTTTCTGTAATAGACATTAATGCAAGACAAACTATCCAGATTCCTGCGGGAACCTGGAACACATTTCATCTGGCTACATCATTATGGAAATTTTGACCATTGGCTCTTAATTAGGCATTCTCATTTGCATGATGGAAATTCATGATTTTGGCTAGATACGATTCATAGTTTTTTTTTGTTTAAATTGCTTTGTATTGAGACTTATACTGCACTACAATAAACAGGGAAAAAACAAAACCTTGTTAAAAGCTGAAGATAACTTGGCTGAAGGTAGCTTGGCACTTATGATGCATATTTAACATGCAAAAAAGACTTTCTTAGGGCTAAGGCAATTGTAGCTGGAGGCAGTAGTAGCAGCTGTCACTATGTTCAGCTGAATTAAAATCTTTGTATGGGCTGAGAAAATCCACTGCTAGTCCTACCAGCTAAAATATTGAAAATAATCTCATGGTTGATAAGATAATGGCAGTTGTGACCAGCCTGGGGCTCTAAAGCAAGAAGAGTAGAGAGGCCAAGAATCTTTTGTAACAATGCACTTTTCAACTCTGCTGGCTAGAAAAGGGTGTCCAAATGATCACAGACATTGCAAAAATCAGAGAACTGTGTCTCATTTCATTAATACAAAACAAAACAAAAAAAATCATAGTATATTCTTGTCATAATCTTATCAGCGCTGAATGAAAAAAACCATGTACACTTCAGGAGGAGCTCAGATGACTTCAAATCAAAATCTAAGGATAAAAAATGAGCTATTTCTTAAAAAAAAAAAAAAATCTTCACCAAAACTGGAAGGTGATAATCTGGAGGTGTTAGACTGAATACAGGTTACAAGTATTATTCATGTTGTGGTATCTGGTCTCTGACCTTAGCTTGGGGCTAACTGTGAAGCAAGGCTGCATATTACTAAATATAATGAGAAAATATCTCACATCACTGACTTAATCAAAATATGAAAATTAATCATTGCTGTATCTGCCTTTGGGAATAAAATTTTTCTAAATGTTAATTAGCCTACAAAAGTAACAAGTGAGCTTTTTAATCTCTTTTACCTCTTTATTAGCTGATGAGCTAAGTACCTCAAGAGAGCCTCAGCTTGTACCATCATCATTTTGACTCTTTGCATTGTGTCTAAGTATCACACGACTGGACCTGTTTCTTGAAAATTATCTGTTGAGCCCAGTGCTCTATAAAGAACACAAATGAAAACTGATTATAGAAGCCAAACACAGAATTAATATTCTGCCTGATAAGCATGTCAAAATGATATAGTTTGTGTTTTAATTCAGTTTATGGCTCAGGTGAAATATTTTTTTTCATGTTACAAATCTAATAAATTCTTGAAACTCATTTTTCACTGTTGAAATAGTTTTAATAACCATTATTTAAATCACTCAGTTTTCCTCAGACCAGCCTTGTTATTACGAAGCAGTAAAAACAAAAGTGAAAAGAAAGAAAAAAAAGATTGGAAATGAGAACTGGATGAGGGGATCCCACAAAACTTACCGTACTTTAAGGTTGTGGGGACAAAAGTGGGAAAAATTAGAGATGGTTACTAGGAAATAAAATTATGAATTTTCTGATTTTTTTTTAAAGCTAATTGGAAAATGTTGTACAGAAAAATAGCTTTCATAAAGTAGCTCTAAGAAAATGCAATGTTACATATGTAGTTTCAGCCATTAAGGTGAAAAAGTTGTCATTTTCTGTTGTCTTTTTATTTTTTCAAGAGCATCTTACAAGACATTGTTAAAAGCAGAACTAAACCTCATGTTTCTAGGTAGATGGGATTTGCAAAGAGGTTATAGCTATAGAGATACAAATATGAATCCTGTTTTCTTCCTACAAATCTCCAGGTTGTTGAGGTGCAGAGTCCAGACATTTCATTCCAAGCTGCAAGGTTTTTCTTCTCCATCTCCCCAAATCTCCAGGTCTGGCTGTGTGACAAAAAGTTTCAGAAGCTCTCTCACCCTGTCATATTCAAGATTACTCGTTTCACACTACCAGCAGGCCCTTTTCTAACACAGAGCTAAAAGTGTTAGTAACACTTGCTTTTGCTAGAATCACTTTTGGACTGGTTGATAGGATGAGGAAATGTGTGTGTAACAAGATGTGTCCTTTTTGTGGAGATAGAGTTGTCATTTAGAAAAATGTAAATTAAAATAAGACCCTTCCTTCATAAACATACATGTACATATTTATGCATGCACATAAATACGTATGTGTATATATACATACATATTTCTGTGTGTGATGCCTGTGCATGTATTTGTAAATAAAGCCCCTAATGAAAAGAAAAGAAATCTTGCACACCTGTGCAACAGGCAATAAATATATTTTCATTTTACTGGTATTTGCAGTAAAACCATTGATCACCATGAATTCTCATGGTATCCAAATGGTTACCAAATGTAATCCCTTAGGAATTCTGTTGTAATTCAGCATGAATTAAATTCCACCTACAATACAGTGTTACCAAAACTTGAATACTGTAGTGCTTATTGCCTTCCCTACTAGCATCTCTGATTATTTCCAGTCACTTCCCCTTTTACCTCTAGTAGTCACAAGGTTGCTCAACGTATTTCTAGACAGCCATACAGAGAACTTAGATTTCCCTACTACCATTCAGATCTAAAGTAATTTAAATACATTATTTATCCCTTGAGTAATTTGCCACAACTAATCCTCACAAGCAGATCTAATGCTGGATCCTCTGGGATATTTCTCATTTCTGATTAATATTAAATGTGAATGCACATCTTGAAAAATACACCAGTCAGGTACTACTATTCGGCCTCTTCAATGCTGAAAACCAGAACTCCTCTTTTTCAGTACCAATGGAGTGCAATCAGGCTTGTCAAACTCATGAAGCCTTATGACACAGTGGGGGGAATGCTCTGACCTCAACCCTGACAGCCTGGCAGCTGCATAGTTTTGAATTTACTTGAACATGGGCTACATGTAAAACTGTGATCCTGATCTTGTACCCTTTGTTCCCAATCCCAAAACCACTAGCATATTTATCTATACATTATAGGTAAAGCATGTGGATAACTGTCTCACTTCAGCCATAATGAAATCTATTTTTAAGTAACAGTAATATAGGTAGTGTAGCAGATTATCACTCTCCATACCTGTATGTTAGCTAGCTATATCTATAATAATTGTTCTTTCACACTATCCTCTATTTCTGAGCTGGTTACACTATCAAAAAAACCCAAGGCGGTAACATGTTTTTCAGAGGGAGTTTCAAGTATTCTAAAGTTCAGAGCGATTTGGTGTTTCTTGAACATAACAGTAGGATTGCAACTAACAATATAAAAAACAAAAACTCAGTATTTTGGGATTCAGGACATAGTCTTTGTTGAATTGTTTTGGTTTTTTTCTTCTATTTCAACAGAACTGGATTTGAACAGTCACATTTTTAGTCACATGAATGAGAAGAAAGAATTATAGAGAGCTTTGCTTTTCTGACAGTAGTCTTAAAACCTGTGCTGGGTTCAGCCAGGA
>NW_010239866.1:819-1464 GCF_000690775.1 Eurypyga helias | reverse complement strand
ATGGGGTTGGAGATGATGGGGATGGGGGTGGAGATGGATTGGGATGGAGACTGATGAGGATGATGGGGATGAAGATGGTGGGGTTGGGGAGGATGGGGTTGGACAGTTGTCTATGGGGATGGGGGGGTTAAGAGGCTGGAAAGATGGGTGTAGGGCAGCCCCACTGTTAGCCCCCTACATGAGGGCCAGGAAAGTGGGGTCACCTGCCCCAAAACACCCCAACATGCCCCGGGGGACCCGGATGGAGCCTTTTACTTCGATGTCGAGCTTGTCCCCTTCCTCTTTCTTCCCATTTATCCTGGCCACCTTCCGGAGCTCCCTCAGGGCTCGGTGGGACTTGCCCACCATGACCAGCCAGCGAGCCGACTCCGTTAACCACCTGTGGGGCAGAGGGACAGGACCCCATCACCCTTCTGACCCCGTCATCAGGGATCTACCTCCTGTCCGTCCATCCATCCATCCATCCATCCATTCCTTCATCCATCCTTCCTCCTTCTATCCATCCGTCCATCTTTGCACCCAACTTTGCTTCTACCCACCCACCCATGCAGCTCATCCATCCCACCAGCCCTCCACTCCACCGTCTGTCCATCCCGCCATCCCTGGATCCATCCCCACCTCCATCCATCCCCCCATCCCTCCCTC
>NW_010239866.1:0-201 GCF_000690775.1 Eurypyga helias | reverse complement strand
CCACCACCCCCCCACCCACCCCACCATCTCTCCATCTATCCACACCTCTCTTTGTCCATTCTTCCTTCCCTGGATCCATTCACACCTCTATGTGTCCATCCCTCCACACCTCCGTCTGTCCATCCCACCATCCCTCCATCCATCCTACCATCCCTGGATCCATCACTACTTCCATTTGTCCATCCCACCATCCCTCCACCC
>NW_010239865.1:1133-26018 GCF_000690775.1 Eurypyga helias | reverse complement strand
GCTGGCCGCTCCCCGTCCCCGTGCCTCGGCGTTTCCAAGCACGGTTCCTGCACACCCGGGGTAAAGGGCTGGGGCAGGTCGTGCCATCCCCGGCGTGGGATGGCTCTGTGGGATGAGGGCTGCGGCCGCTGCATCCATGCCCTCGGCCACCGGCCGTGGTTAGAGCCGGCTCGGAGCGGGACTGCGCCATCCCCACGTTACTGTTTTCTTTTTCCTAGTTGGAAATTCATGAAATCAGAAATGCTGAATCATAAACTGATTTTATGGAAGAAGTTGAGCAAAGAAATCCCGTGTTATTTCAGCTTCCTCCTCTGGTCGTGATTACCACGACGTGCAGGGGCAAAGGAAGCAATAAAAGTTTTACAGACCAGGCTTTCAAGAAAGGAATATTATTGTTTTCTTTGAATTTGCGTTGAGGGAAGCGAGGGTGAAAGTTGAGCAGGTTTAGGCTGCGGGCAAGGCTGCACCACCAGTGTGGACACTGATGCCCTTTCTTTTGTGTTTCTTTTTTTTCCGTGAGTGCCAATTCCAGACTCTTGAAGGTGAAAGACGAACTATAAATTTTTTATCGTAGTAATTAGAAGCTGTGATCCCTCTGTGTGCACGTGGCTTACAGCTGGGTCGAGCAAAAACTTCCCGCAACTTCGTTCTTTCATAACCAATTTCTGAAATGTCTGCGTTTTTTGGTCAGCTTCCAGTCTCGTTTTCATCCGTGAGAGAAAAGCATAAAATGGCCTCACACCTCGCTTTCCTTTCCTCATCAGGAGCAAATATTGACACAAATTAGTTTGGGGGTTTGTGGTTTTGGGGTTTTGGTGGCAGACGTACAATCTGCAGAGTGATCTCACGGTGTGAGGAGCCGTTGGGTTGAAAACGTGCATCTTCAGGAGGAGGCTGCAACGGTCCTTAATTGGTCAGGTTTTTCCTTCGCTCAGGATCCCACTCGGTCAAAGGCATTTCAATTTGTCACCGGTAAACAGCAAAACAGTCAGATGTTTTGAAAACAGGATGCTTGGGCTCCACGTTATTAAAGAAAAAACGGAAAGAGAAACAGTATAGATAGGAAGAAAGCAAATAGACTCAGCATGCTCCCAAGTGCAAGAGCCGTATAAACAGTGACCTATCTTCCTGACCTCCGCTCTCGCCGAGTTCCTGGCCCCGCGCCACCCAAGCCAAACTACGTCAGTTGAGACTGATAGTAGGCATGGCACAGCTGTTGCAAGTGTGACTCGAATTTCCTGTCTCCTTCCTGACAGACGTAGTTTAGAAAATCCAGAGTTGCAACAACAGCAGGCAGAGAGGGAGGATCTCGGCATACGTGTTCGCAGGGTGATTCGCACGAGTCCTGCACCAAAAAGGGATCGGCTGGGGGGAAGCGCCATGTGGGACGGCATCCTGGCTGTAAGCTGATGGTTTTCGGAAAACACCAGTTAAAACATGTGCGTATACTTTTTTCAGATGTGAGTTAATTACAGGAGAAGTGAGGAAATGAGCAGCTAATCTTACTGTGAGCTAACGAGCCTGATTGCACTGACATCAGCGTGAGCCAAGGGCGCACTGCCGCTTGCACAGCGGGACCCCACGGTCCTACGAGCGGGGATCGGACAGAAAACTGGCCAAGAGGGGGGAACTCTGTTCCCTGGGTGTGTTGGCGGCGGCGGCCATGAGTCCTGACGCATTACCAGAGCGGTGCTTGATCCGCCAACCCGCCCGAGTCCCTTGCTGCTCCAGCTGCAGGCTTCTGCTAAAGAACAACTGACTGTGCACTGCTGCCCTTAACTTTTGTGATTAGAGAAAAAAAACTACCCGGAAAAATACCTGGCTGCAGGGAATGCAACCAACATGAAGGGAATTGATTTTCAGCTCTCTTAGCTACTATAGCTACTATATAATCCCATTTGGGATCTGGGAGAGGACATGCTCAGCGCATCCCCCGAATCATATAAAAGGCAAGTGTTTTTCCCAGCTGAAATGCTGGTCTTGCCACCTCCGAGTTTTTACGGGGCCACAATATCCCAGAAATGAGGGATGGAGGAAATGTGTGACTTGTCAAGAGCTGCCTGCCTGTCCGTGCAGGGTACAGCCCAGATCCCGTGTAACATGGATATATCTGAATGGACCTAAGCAGCACCTTGCCGTCTCCTTAAGTCAGACCCGTCTTTTTCAGAGGGTTTTGCAGTCCATCAAGTAAGTAAATGGACAGATAACATAATTTGTGTCTGTGGGGATATTCTGAGTAGACAGGGTTATTGTCATCAGGGTGCCTGCCTTCTGCTCTCGTCACTGTAAAACCCCGCTTTGCTCCCCGGTCTGCTCCCTGGGGGACCCTTCCCTGCCAGCATTGCCCGTGCAGCTACAAGCGCTGCGGAGTAAATCCCTAAATTCTGATTTCAGCTCTTAAAGACGTCTCCGTTACTACCCAGTGCTGAATAATGTAACTCCAGTCTTGCCACCCAAGGCCGTTTTCGGCTTGGGGCAGCAGCATGGCAGGGCTCCCCACCCCTATCTTGGCCGCTCGTGAGCCAGAAGCCACTAAGATAAACATAACTGATTTCATTTTGCTTGTATTTCAAAGGGCATTTCGGTCAGAAAAGAGGAGCAAGGCCGCACCTAGCTTTGGGAGACAGTGGCTAAATAAACATCTGGACACTAATGTAAACTCCTGAGGTCCGTGGTGGAGGTCGAGCGCAGCGTGGGGCTGCGTGCCAGCAGCGTATGTGCCGGGCTGCACAGCCTCCGCGCTCGCTCGCCTCATTCTGCCAGTCCCTCAGCCCCAAACCTCGTCCCCTTCGTACGTGATGTTTCCCTTAAGCGGTGCCGAGCTGTTTAGTCTTTCTCTTGCTTTTGCTGTAACTTCCTTTGTTTAATATGCTTTAAAATAGCCGAGCGCCGCACAAAGAGAGGCTTGTTCGCTTGTGCAGCAGCCAGCGGAACAAAGAGACTTCCACGTCTCCTGTTTTTACAAGCCGGGATGAATCACCGCGCTCCGCACGCGGTTCCCCGGCCGCGCACCGGTATTCCCCTCGCCCGGGGACTTGCGTTACGGAAACAGGCATCCACGACTGAGCTCTCCGGAGTGTGGCAGCCAGTTGAAGCAGCCCCTGGCACCGCTCCACGGTGGTCCCTGCAGAGCCCTAATGCGCGTCGTGTCGTGTCAGGTTTGACGTCGGCAGCTCCGCAGTGGTTAACTGTTTCTTAGACGGACAGCTGCTGGCTGCAGGGCAGGGAACTAGACAATCCTTATGCTCCATGAGAACTGCGGTAGGAGCCCTTTATACGTGAGGTTGGGAATATTCACCCCATCTTTGCTCGCTCTGGTGGCTTTTCACTTGTGTCGAGGGTGTCCTTGCTCTAGAGGTCAGGGCACTGTATTTCTTAAGGCAAAGCTGTGCGTGATGTGGGACCCAGGTTTTCTAACAGGGACTCTTGGGAGCAGCGAACGCGTGGTTCCAGGAAACCTGTGGAGTCGGGGGGTGGCTCTGCCTCAGGCTGTGAAACCCCTGAGCTCCTTGTGGATGTTGAAAACCTGGAGAGCTGGGTCCAAGTCACCTCCCGTGTATCAGTTCTCATCGCTGTCATAAGCGGACTTTCAGGGTAGCTGTCTCCGTATCCATCTTCTTCCTCCTCCCGCGCTCTTTGGCCTCTAAAATAAATCTAAATCATGCTGATTCTGTCAAATGTGCTGTAAGAGCGGGGTGGAATAGTGGGGCCACACGTGGGCTTATTTAACAACCTGATACTTTGGTCTGGCGAGCCCTCTGGGCTCTCAACTTGCAGGTGTCTTAGTTAAACTGATTTGAATGTTTTAAAAACGAACAAGTGGAAAGCTGCACTGTTGTCTGTGGAAAGCGCCGGCATGGTATCGGGAGCCGGTGCCACCGTTGGAGATCCCCTCCTAGAGCAAAGCGACTTGAGGTGGCGGTTGCTTTCTCATCCTCCCAGACTCTTGGGGTGAACGGGTGGGAAAAGCCCCCACGGCCACACACCATACGTGCTGCTGGTGCACATCTCCGTAGCCACAGCAGAGGTGAATTGAGGGTTGAATTTTGGTTCAGCTCATCTTCCCAGGAGCCTTCCTGGGGAGCTGCCATCCTCCGGGACACGGTGGTGCCCAGGAGCTTCTAGCCTGTCCTTTAAACATTTCTGCTGTACTTGGATGTGATGGGTTTTAAAGTTCTGCATTCTCAGACTTTTACGTTATAACACATTAGGGTGGGGCTTAAATAAATAATAGCTCAAAGGCAGGTTCAAAATGAATCATGATTTGAGGGCAGGACTAGAGAGTGACTAACTGTTCGGAGCAGTGACCTCTGGAAGTGAAGTGAGGATACTGGAGACGCGTGAAATCTCAGAGGAGAAGCATCACTTAGGATGGGAGCGGGCTGTGAAGGATTTCCAAGTAGGATTTAATCCTCAGGTCCATCCTAATCCCGACCCTGGTTTTGTGCACAGTCCAATGTCCCCAGCCTGACTCCAAACTCTTCGTTTTTCACCCGGTTGTGGAGTCGGTGGGGCAGCTGATGATCAAAATATTTGCACTAAGTGAAACTTAATTGAAAGGTGGTGTGCTATCAAAGCCAGAGCGTGTTGTGGCGATGTATTGGTTTGAAGGCTCATCCGTCAGAGCTCTCGGAGGCAGAGATCCCGCTGATTAAAGCCTTTGCTCTGTGTTTAAAGCAAACAAGCGAGAAGTGCCTCACCTTGCTGCTGCTTTAGCACAGCTGGGCAAAAGCTGCATAAGAATTATCCTGCAGATCATTTGCCTATCTCTATGTGAGAAGGATTTTTCATTTAAATACATTTACATTAATTAGTGTATTCTGTATGGTTTTGGCGCTTGCTCTAGGCTCATTTTCATTTTGGCAGGACCAACTGCCACGGGGTTTCTTTTGGGGGGGTGGGATACTGTATTGTAGGGCCACACTGACTTCTTCCACGGGACTTACTCCTCATCCTGCGTTGTCTGAAGCAGACGTCTGTCGATTAAAAGGTGCCCGAGTTGTTCTCATGATGGGCATCTCGGAAAAGTCATCTCAGGGCACAAAGTTATTTGAATTTTCCAAAGCCTGTTCTCCTACTCAGGTAAAACCCCAGCTGGATTTGCCTAAATGATGGCTGCAGAGCCTGACTCTAAATTAAATTTAAATTGTTGCTTCATATGATTAACAAAATCCCACGTTTAATTGTATTGCTCTCCTGTTAAACGACAAACGCGCTTCCCCCTCAGTTGGTTTGGGGTTTTTTTTGCTGAAGATTGAGAATATAATCCAGGCACATCTCATCTGACCGTCCCACATCTCCTTCTGGCTCGCCCCCGAGCCTCGCGGCGGGGTGCCTATGCCTGCCCCGGCCGGGGCGGGAGGCTCTCCGGTTTGTGGGCTCCCTTGACGTAGTCGTTTGGCTTCCTTTGGCACTCGAGGCTTCATCGGTGTGGTTTGCATGGGTGTGACTGACAGGAGATTTCGGGCTGAGATCTGCAGCCTTCCGGAGCGCTATCTGCTCTCCTGGCCACAGATGTTGTCGGCTGCATCAGGTCTTTCTTTAATCAACTTTATGTCGACAAACAAGCCGCTGTAGGTTTTCATTTTGATGTTGCTGCCTTGCCTTCAGCTCGGGCTGGTACTCGTCATCTCTTCTTCCTCATTTTCCTTTTGCAGTTAAGACGACAAACGTGTTTCTACCTGGTAAAACTCTATAAAAATGATTTTGCAGAACGAGTGCTTTTGCTTCTGGTTTTTCTGTCTGGTTTTATTGACTCGCCTCTCCTTCCAGTGAAGAATACAAGCAGTGCCGGGCTGAAAAACGGGTGTGCATGCTCCCCACGCTGCGCTCAGCTGCTCTGGAAGAGGTGGTACTCGTCCTGGGAGTTACCCCTTGCCTGAAACGTGCCATGTGTGTGGTCCTTCCTGCTTACCGTGCGATTTGTTCTGTGTTACAAAACGCCCCTGTCAACGGGGAGAGTGAAGTTCCCCGGGGATCGCTGCTGGTCGAGAGCTCTTGCCACCTGCGGTTTGGCAGTTACTGGTGAGGAAATTCATACAAAATAGAATAAGCTGACACGTAGACGCCAGGTATAGTTGCACGTATTGACTGGCTAGCAGAGACCTATTCTTCAGCATAGGAAGCGCGTTTTGGATGAAGCAGAAACCAACCGGAGCCCCATTCAAAGGATCCCAGAGCTTCAGTTGGAGCGATGCCTGGGCCATACCCCACTGCCGCGGGTTTCCCACCCGAGGGGACACACAATATGTGCTTTGTCACACCGCGCGGCGTGCAATCTTCAACTCTCTCAGCCCCAGTGTTTTGTGTCAGTCCCAACAGATGTAAATCTGAACCAGTTGGGTAGCGAACACAGTGGTGTCGGATGCACCGAGACTTGAATTCATCGGCGATCGGTGCTGCAGGACGGCCCCGACCGAGTTGATCCCAAGCAGATTTGGCCCTGCAGGGTATGGCAGGCGTTTTCTTCGTGTGCCAACAAAAACTCAGGCGGGCACACCTTCTAAACACATGACACATTTATTTTCAGGAGAGTAAGCGGGGTGGTTTCTCCATGACCTTACCGATTCCCCGGCATCGGGTGGAGGGGGGTTTTCTTCTGCCTTACCAGTTCCCAGCAAGTGAGTAACATGCCCCAAGCCTGCTTATAAATAAGGAAATTCAGTATCATTTCTAGGCAGCGCTAATTCACAGTGCTTTCCTTGGGCAGGATCCTATAGGGAGTTTTTCCTTTCTGGCATTTGAATGCAATTTGCATATTTCAAGTCTCATTTGTCTGGAAATGAGCTGGAAATGCACCGCTGATAACGCTCCTGCTTCAGGTTCCACTTCATCGCTTTTAAAGCCCCACGTTGCGTAAATACGTCCCACCCAAGGGAGGTTCTGCAGCCTTCAGAAATGCTAAACTTTATGGGTGAAATCTGCATATTGTTCTGTCTACATCAGATACATGTTATTGCTTTCATGAGCGGCCGCATGCTGATTTATGGCAACGTGCTATTTATTTATCAACATTTACATTGTGGATTTTTAAATTATTCTAATAACATAAGGCCAACAAGTTGGTCATGATGTTCCTCTTTTAAAGTCTTCCTTTGAACATCTATATAAATCAACTCTCCTTTGATGTGAAATTGGGGATTTCATAACCGTGTGTTTACTTTTGGGTTTAAAAAATAAGCTGAAGGGAAAACAAAACAAAAACCCAAATAGTACTTTGTATCTCATTAAAAAGGGTTTCTAGCACATTAAAAACTGTATTGTTTCAGGAGACAAAACTCGAAGGAGTTGCAAAAGCATTTCAGTTTTTTAATGACTGCTAGTTGACTGCACCCATCCCACTTTTCTTCAGGGGCTGACACACGTCTGCAGACTTTCTCCTTCAGTACCGGTTAGTGTGAGATGGGCTCATTTTTTCTTTAAACATTTAAAAGCACCTTCCCATCGTCCTTCGTGTGAGTGCTAAAAAAGGAGAATCGATAGAAATTACGGAGTAGCAAGGACAGCTGCAGACGTGTTTGACACAGGCCTTTCTGGAAGTGATGTAGCGTCAGGGAAGGATGAAGGACTATAAATGAGAGAGTTTTAACTCTTTTGACTTGCAAACCTTTTAAGAAACAACAAAAGAAGTGCTCCAACATGCCAGAATCAGCAGGTTTTCCAAATGTACTTTGGGGAAAAGCCAGAGTAATGAAAATTTTACCTACAGAGCGTTACAAGGTGCTCGTGTGCCAGAGGGATGTTCCCTGCCTGTCTCAGGAGTGAGCAGGGGGTGTCTGGGTCTGGTGGGACAGTGCCCACCACTGTCCCAGGGTCGGGCAAAATCCTCGCTCCCAGAGGCTTGTCTGCCCCGGGGTTAGGTGTCTGTGTGCAGTACAGGGGCAGGGTGTCCGTGTCAGGAGGAGCTGGGCACTCAGAAGCATTTCTTCCAGCGTCTCACACACAGGCAAGGAGGTTAATCTCATTTTTTAAAGCTCTGCAGTAGCACATGTCACATCCATCGCCTTCGCGCGCCCAGAGCTCCGGACAAAAGCATTACACATTCCCTGTGTGACCTGGTTGCCGTATACACACATGAGTAATTTCCCTCCTGCACGTAAATGATTTCCGGCTGGACTCTGGTTCCCGCTCCGTCACACGGGCAGGTGACTGTCAGCTCCTCCAGCTCCCAGGGCTGGGCAGGCAGTTGTTCCCAGGAAAAGAGCTGGGAAAGTGGATGGAGTTACACCAAAGCTTAATCATGCCGCTGAAAACGGGGGTGATTTACCTGGGCAATTAAGCTGAGGAGCATTCAGCCCAGCTGCCTTTGCGTGGAAGTCACGGGCGAAAGTAACCCTCGTACCGCACATCCTTTGTTGGGAGGATTTCTAGGAGCCGGGGAAGAGCGAAGGATGTAACGTTTGCGTCAGAAGGGTGGGTCGCTGGCGACAGAGTTTATAAACATTTCTACACGCTGGAGATCTGCACCGAGATTCCTCCATCAAAGTGCGGGGTGGGACCTCGCTCTCCTTAGGTACCGGGGGCTGGAGCCCGCAGCGTCGCTGCCCCACTTTTATCTTCAGATCGCCCTCGGCTCCCGCAAATGACTAAAAACTTCTTTAAGCAGCCTCTTTGCATAAGGACTCTAGGCCTCAGGGAACCCCAGCTGGTATAAATCGACTTCAAAGGATTTACATCAGCAGCAGATACATCCTCCTGTCTTTATTCTCCCTGTAAAGCACCAGGAACACCTCCGCTGCCATACTCCAGAGGGGAATAGGAGCAGGAATAACAACAGGACTATAGCCGGAGCTGGCGTGGGGCTGGAAAGGCCAAGAACTCTGTGTGCCTCTGCCTTCCTAACCTTCCTAGGAAAGGGAGAAAGTTGTTTCTTCCATAAAGAGCCAGAAAGCTGAGATTTTCCACACTGAAGCACCGGGGAGATTTCCTACGTGGGGCTGGATGCTGCCCTGGACTCCACCCTGTGTCACAAGCGGTGGCCCCAGAGCCAGAATATTCCCAGCGTGCGTGGGCTCCTAAATCTGGCAGATCCTGTCATAAATAAGGCCAAATTTTCTTCCTCTGCACAAAAACGAAGGCAAGCAAGCTTCGCCTGCGGAGCGTTTGGTTGGGATGGGGCGAAGGCCCAGGTGCCGAGTGGTCGAAGGAGCTGCCGGGTGCCGTGCCACCGCATTCCCGCCTGGGTCTCCCTGTCCTTGTGGATCCTTGTGCTCGGCCCCACGCTGAAGAAGTAGAAGCAAATAGTGCGACTGCCAGCACGGGGAAAACGTGAGCAGGGAGGGTGCGGCGTGGGCAGCCAAGAGGGGAACCGTGAGGGAACTTTCCCAACGGTCATCAAGGAAATTACGGCATGCACACACGACTGGAAAGCTGGAAAGAAACCGTGATTCCCTCTAATGAAAAAGGGTCAGTGCTGCTAATCAAAGAATGATTCAATTTCTGGGAGACTTAATTTGGTTCAGATGACTTCTGTGGTTACTTCGGTGCAGGCAAAACAGGAAAGCTCCACGCGGTGCGATGGCTCTTTCTCACACAACCCTCCAGATGGTTTTAGACCTTTGTGACTCGCTGGGAAGTTCAGCTGTGCTGCTGTGTGTATCTGCCTGTTAACAGCTTCGGCTGGGGCTTCGTCTTACTCGCCTTGCCTGCACCCTTCCCGTCAGTTGGATGTGTTCATTGCGTGGTCCTGTGATCGGAGTTTGGGGTAGAGAGAAAGGAACCCCGAGCCCATTTCCTGGGCGTGTTCTTATGTGTGCCTCAGTTCCCATCTGTGCAGCGAGGTTATTGGGGCTTATTTCCTTTGTGAAAGGCACCGAGCTGATTATTAATTATGAAAACAACAGCACGCGTCCGCACGCTGCCGATAGGCGTCACCGTAATTGCCGAGCTGAGGGCCGCGCCGCGCTCGTGCACGAGCTCCTGAAGGCAGCAACGCTTCTGTTTGCTTAACGGCAGAGCAGTTGGTATTTTCTCAGTGCTAGCGTGCAATCTGTTTGTTTTACCCTTCGCTGTCAAATCGATCCAATGAAGGGATTGTTACGGAGGTTTGCGCACAACATCAGTCGTTGATCGGTGCGGAGAGGCAGCAACGGGCTTCCTCCCCGCGGGCGAGTGGCAAAGCGGTGTCGCTCTGGAGCATCCCGCCATCAAGGCAAGCTCGGGAAAAATCCCAAATACCCACCACGAGCAGTGAGGACGCTGTGATTACCAAGTGCACCACCAGCCTGCCTCGGTCCGTGCTGCACGGCCTCGTTCGTGAAAGGGGATCGTGTAATTAAGCAAACCCATCTCGTGCCAGCCCCGTTCAGTTGGGGAATCGCTGTAAGCTTTGCAGAGCACGTGGGCATCCTCGTAGCGCGGTGGGTGTTTGGCCCCGGGAGCCCTTTTAGCAGTGCTGTAAGCCCCTGTCTGCCTTTGGAAAAGGTTGCTGATGGCCAGTCTGGAAAAGTGAGTAAGACGAAGGCTGTTGGAAGGGGACAGATTGGTTAAAGATCACGTGTGAGAATCCCAAGGACTTTTATCCGTCCTCATCGCTGCTGCCGGTGGCTCAGGTGACCTTGTGGAGGCCATTCATTTGCTGTGGAAGGGCAGCAGCTACCCTTTGTACTTTAGGAAGCCAACTGTGAGGTAAAGGCCTTTTTTTTTTTTTTCAGATGTTTGCCCACCGCTTGGGATTATTTGCCTGAAAGGGACGATTGTATGGAGAAACGCGACTGATTCAACGTTGCTTAAATGTTGTTTGTGTGATCATCTGATTATGGTGTTTTCCTTGTAAAGATAAAGGTCTCGATCCAGAGAAATGTCTCAGCACATGCTTCACTGTAAGTCTGTGGGAGTGCTCACGTGTTGGCGGCTGGTGCTTGCGACCGCCGAAAATACGTCACTGTGAGGAACGATGGGGTCGGCGCTCGCCGCGCCTCCCACGGGCCCTCTCTTACTTGGCTGTCACTCTCCCTGCCGCTCGCTCTCCAGCACTGAGGTTTCTCTTAGGAGTCTCTGAAAGGCTTTTGTCCCTCTTGGTTGGCATAAAGTTTAGCAAGGGGCCCGTGGCCCAGTGCTGCGGGATGCCCTTCTGGGCAGCCATTATTTCCACATCCTGCTCCTGCCTGTATCCCTTGAGATGGCATCTTCTACATCCTGCTCCTGCATGGATGCCTTGAGACGGCATCTTCTACATCCCGCTCCTGCCTGTATCCCTGGGCAAGGCAGGTTGCTGCAAGGGAAGACAGCAGAGATGGCGGTGGCAGAGTTTGAGCAGATAGCACCCTATCTCTGGTCTGTGCAGATAGCCACAGGGAAAAAGGGAGGTGGCATCAGCTTCCCACCTCTGATAATCATGGATTTAAGGAGAGAAGAAGGTGGGTTCATAACTTCATTTGCTCTGTGTGGTTCTTACGGCTGAAAGGCGAGTGGGAATCCCATCTGGACAGTGCTGAGCACAAACTGGAGCCATGCCTGGCCAGCGAGGCCTGGTTTTTGTGGTGCCCAGTGCTGGTCCAGCAGCCTGGGCAAGCAGGGAGCTGCTGGGCTGGGTGCAGGCTTTGCGTCTCCCTGCCCTTGCAGTGGGGACGATGCCACGCAGGCTGTCCCCGTGCTCTTACGCGTCCCACAGCACGCAGGGAAGCCTCGTGATGTCATGCCAAGCAGGCTGATAACATTTAACGAAGGCCGATGGAGAAAGCAAATCATTCTAGACCAAAGATTGCACTTCATTTCGGAATCCTGGCCGCTGCCGTGCGGTGTGTCACAGCCAGCGATCGCCAAGGACGTCCCGAAGCCGCACATCAGCGGTGACTCCGTGCCGCGATCTCTATCACATACACAGCACGGCGTGCTTTCCTTGTGATTTGATGCTCGGAGGACAGCTACGGCTTCCTAATGAAGCATTTCAGTTTAAAAGAAAAGCTAAAATAACCATTAAATCTTGAAACGTGGATTGTGAATATATGCCTCTGAGAAAGAATTTATTAATTGCAGCTGACATTACAGATTTAAGGTTGTTATTCATTTATACCTTTTACCTGAAAGGTATTTTCAGTTCATAAAGGTTGCTATGTTTTGCCCTTTACTGTGTAGGGGGAAAAAAAATGATGGTTGCACTGAAAATATGAAAAATTATGCTTGTAAAACCCCCCACATGAAGACTTGCTTTGAAAATCCTCAGTCTCTGTAACGAAGAGGATTGGAACGCAGCAGAAATGGAGGAGAGCTTACTGCCTACTTTTGACTTACTTAAATATGCACAGAGCTTCCTCCATTTTAATCTTCCTTCTAAAAAGATGGCTGTGTGACTAAAGCTGGCAACCCCTCGGAAACCAGCATCCTCCTTCTGTCGCGCAGTTCAGCTGAGCGCGGCTGATGTGGAGGGGGGACCCCCTTCAGCCAACTAAGCAACCAGGACGATTCATAATTCATAAGTGCTTCCAGCCATCCAGCTGAATAGGTTTGGATCAGCCCTCATTTCTTCGTGCAATCCCCGATTTCATTATTCTCTCCTGCGAGCAACTACACCCACGTCCAGCCCTCTGCAAGGATGCTCTGCCAAGCTTGGCTTTGTCTGGGATTAGCAACTGCTGGGCTTTGGGGGATCTCTGGCTTTGATGGACGCTGATTTTTATTATTGACGGGGAAGGGGGGTGTCCGTGTGCCCCAGCAGCTCTCCCGGCTGACCGGCGATTTCTCCGCGAGGATCTGTGGACGGTGGCGTGGACTTTTCCAAAATGCCTGAAGCAAACTATTTATTATCTGTGTCTTGGGGTTACATTAAGGTGGGTTTAAATCCTGAAGGATGATGAGTGACGGGGGTTTTGTGCTGTGTAGTGCTTGGATGGAACCTCTCTCAGGAAAACGGGCTTTGAAAACGGGTTATTTATGTGCACTGTGTGGTGAGAAACGTGCGTGTACTGTGCATGAGGCGTTCATATATGTGAATTGTTTCTCCCCCTTGGGAATTCTCTGTTGTGGCGTAATACGAGGCAGCAGTGAAAATGTGTGATTAGAAAATTAGTAGGGTCATAGCCTGGGTGTCTGGGTGAACAAATGCTTGAATCCTACATTTTGCTGTAATGATCCAAGCAGACCTTCCGATTTCTTTCTCCTCTGCTCTGTTCTGATCGTTGTCTTTTACTTGCATAATACAAAATGGAGCAAACTTGGAAAATTCAGAACGAAAGAAGGCTATAGGATGTGGAATTTAAAACCAGTACAGGAGAGATTACCTGAAACGTTAGCTTCTCGTTTGTTACAGTAAAAGCCAGTGTGTATCTTTGGAGGAAATCGGTTTTGTAGTTCAGAGTACTGGAAAGAAATACCTCGTCGTGGTGACGCTGAGCAGTATCTAAATGAAACTGTATGTGCCCGACTCTGTTCCCAATATCTCCATGATTTTGCTTTTGGCATCATGACTGGGGACTTGCTTTCGATACACTTAGGGCTGTGTTAATTTAGAAAAGCATTCAGAAAAATGCCATTTTTGTTTCTGTGCTCTTTCAAGAGGAGGCTGAACCGGGAGCTGACACACCTCTCCGAGATGAGCCGCTCCGGCAACCAGGTGTCCGAGTACATTTCCAACACCTTCCTGGGTAAGGCGTTATCCCAAGCTTTCGGGTGACTCAAAGCTAACGATTATTGACAGCCCAGCACCCACCAGTCAGTGCTTGTGCCCAGGTTTCCTTCAGAGCAGAGTGTTATTTAAGTAGGCTGAACCGGGAGCTGACACACCTCTCCGAGATGAGCCGCTCCGGCAACCAGGTGTCCGAGTACATTTCCAACACCTTCCTGGGTAAGGCGTTATCCCAAGCTTTCGGGTGACTCAAAGCTAACGATTATTGACAGCCCAGCACCCACCAGTCAGTGCTTGTGCCCAGGTTTCCTTCAGAGCAGAGTGTTATTTAAGTGTTTTGATTTTTCACTATCAAAATGGATGCGGAGAGATAAATAAAACAGCATTTGAGTAAGTCTGTCCACAGAAGAATCGCTTCTCCAAACGAAAGGGTTTTTTCCATTCACACTGAATTAAGTTATCGATGGCTGCATTATGCAATATTTGATTTTTCTGTTGACCTTACGTAAAGGACAGAGTCACACGAGCCCAGCTGCATGCTCTCATCTTCGCAGCTACTGCCTCTTGCAGCTGCATCTTCAGCCCTCAGAAACAGGGAATCAGACAAGTAGCTCCAGCCCAGATATGTTACATATTTTATATACCTTGTGCCTATTTGCTCATTTTGCACTGGAAGTCAAAGAGTAAAGAGGATATTTTCCATTTGGTTGGTTTTGTTTGAGCTCGTAGAACTACAGACATGAATTAACCCTCTCTGTTCACAGAATATATTTGCTATGAAAAATACAATTTTCTGTGTTTTTAAGCAGCTTAGAATTTGTGACCATCTCCATATAAAACAGAGCTTAGCACAGGGCCCCCCTACACATACCTGAGTCCAGCAGCCTCAAACGCTGAGCCTATGTGGGATGCTGGAGCTGGAGCTGGCCTCGTGCCCTGCGGTTAAGATGGCCCAGAACGCAGTCACTGTCTGACAAACAATTATTTCCATTAAGGGATTGTAAAGTGATTTCAGTAGCCAGTTGCAACTGGAACTACCGCGTGCACGTAGGCTGCATCCCGTCATTTGTAATCCGTGTAAGCCTGTAACTGCCGTGTGGGAATCCATTGGCCCTGGCTTATCGCTCAGCGTAATTGTGACATTCCGAACAGGAATTAGTACAAGGGATAGAAGGAGGATTGCCCAGGTGCCTGTGGGCAGGCCTCTTCTTGGGGAGCCTGCAGTGTGCCGAGCCTGCCGGGGAGCACGACCACCGCAGCGTTTCCAGGGACTTGGCTGGTTATCAGCTCTTGCCAGTAGATCTGGAGCAGGATGTGCTGCAGCAGAAATACCCAATGTGGCTCGATCCCGTGGACCTAACCTAAAACTCAGCAGCCCCACGTACACGCAGGGTAGTGGCGTCCCTCTCAGTGGGGGCTAATTAGCTGAAGCCACCGCTGCTGCTAACGGGGCTGTGTTATTGCCTGTGCTCGGGCTGGGTCAGGTACCTGCATTTCCCTTTGTGGGTCTTGGCAGTGGTCTTGTCGCACTGCTGCTCACGTGCTCCGTAACGGTGACGTCCTTGCTGTTCTGGGGCTGCGTGGGGGCCACTCAGCCGCGTAGGGCCCTGCTTCCAGACTGCAGAGCATGGTCCACATTGCACCTTGATTGCTCATATTACAAAGAGATGAGTAAAGCTTTTGGAAGGATTTTAAAGCTTTTTTAGGAAGTCATAGTGTTACATTTTTATGAATTCATTTCCCCCTCCCTCACCCCAAATTTGGTTTAAAAGAAGATACAAAATAACGGGAGTTTACAACTGAGGAAGTTGAACCCAAAAAAAAAGAACTGTGTGGATAGAACAAAACGGATCATTTATCTCCAAACAGTGTCTGTAAGATGGGGATAACTTAGAGATTATTAAAACCAGGTTGTGTGACTTCATTCAGTCTTGGCTCTATTAAATGGGCTGAGGAAGGCACCAAGGAGCGGTGTCCTCTGCGGCGAGGCCAGCTGCAGTCACGTTTGGTCAGTGAGAGCAAGGACACCGGCTTTAGATCCCTACGGAGGACAGAGATGACCCAGGGTGGGTTTATTGCTGGCTGCGTCACGTAAGCGGGGCGGGACGCGATGGCCTTTCAGCACAAGCCCTGTCCTGGGGGGCGCGAGGGGTGTTGCTGCTGCCAGCGCCGTGGGACACGCTCATGGCCAAGCCCTGAGGTTCGTGATTGAAGGAATTAGAGGCTCTGCTGAAGAATGCCCATGTTACGCTGCCTTGGCGTTAGTCATTGCTAAGGAGATTATACAGGGGAAAGTCCTGCTGCTGCTCAGCGAAACCACACGAGGGAAACACCCACTGATGTCAGCTTGGCTGGTGCTGTGAATAATGCCTTCCCTCCTAATTGCCGTGTCGCAGACACGCTGCTGGTTCTTAATTTCAGAGATTTTTAATTAAGCCGAGGCAAAGGTACCTAATGCCTGGTCCCTCCAGAGGTCCTCAGAGATGCAAAGGTGCCAAGAGATTAGAGTAGCCTTTTCTAAAAGTTTGTGAAAGAATAGTGAGTATAAAGGTGATGAGCCACTGTCTGTCTATTTTAATACAGCAAATAAATCAGTTGTAAAGGCAGTAAATAGCATGTGTGGATAGATTTATTTATTAAACAGGTCTCTGCGGCCAAGTCTGTGCCCCGGTAGGTGCCTCCTTCACGTGCACTAACACCGTTGGTGTCTCTGAGCACGATAGTAGAAATGTGGCCTGTGCATCGTATGTTACTGTACGTTTTTGTAAAGGGCAAACCTTTAATAAATCAGTGTCACCGATTTGTTACTGGGTTGGTGTTTTAAGAGCAGGGAGTGTGGAGGTGAGGTTGTCCCTATCAGTAGATGAATGTGGAAATATGTCATTTCTTGAGGAAAAATGTGTTGTTTGAATATACACTTAATTTTGCTGAAAACAGCTGATGAAAGTTAACGGTGGCCTAGCCATAAGCAGAACCTGGTGCCGTTCAGGCATGGAGCGCCGGCTCTTCTGCTTTGATTTGGGTTCAGTTCGGTCCCAAACTTAGCAGAAACACGGGGCTTTGAGCTGGTGTGCGGAGCCACTTGATCAGCGAAGCTGAGGGCTGATTTTGGGAGTGAGGGGGGTGGTGATGGGTGCTCGCGCTGTGAACGATGTTGACTCATTTTGCCTTTATTTGTTACAGACAAGCAGAATGATGTGGAGATTCCTTCTCCCACCCAGAAAGACAGAGAGAAGAAGAAAAAACAGCAGCTCATGACACAGATCAGTGGAGTGAAAAAATTAATGCACAGCTCAAGCTTAAATAACACCAGCATTTCACGATTTGGTGTGAAAACAGAAAAGGAAGACCATCTGGCCAAGGTATGGCAGATCCTCGCAGTTCTGGGGGAGTCGCTATTATCTGGAAGCCGGGGGTGGGCCGGCTGGCTGGACTGTCCCCCCCTGTAAAACTGGAATCGGTATCCCTGAAGGGATGTGGCCATTACAGATACTGTGATTAATGGTGCCGGGCCCTAACAGCATATTCTGTCTTCATAAATTCCTTGAAAACATCCCTAAAATAATAAAAAAATATGCCAAGGGCTGAGGAGAGCAGTTGTCAAACACAGGAACGTGTAACACCACCGTGGCCAGCAAACTGGCTGTGGGGCCATTGTCTCTGTCAGGCATTTCTTCTTGCTACCTGGAAACAGAAACAGTTCCCCTGCCACAGGGAAAATGTTGTCTGTGCGTGTGCTTTGGCATCAGCCCTCCGCAGCTACGCTGTGCTCGTGTACTTTATTAAGTCTGCCTGCTTGTGCACTTCCATAATTACTATAATGAAGGTTGAATTTGTACCTTTTTAAACTTTTGGAAAACGCAAAACTGTCTTGAAAAATGTTGTAACCAACCGTTGTCTTTTTGTCCTTTCAAAAGGAACTGGAAGATCTGAATAAGTGGGGTCTCAACATATTTAACGTTGCGAGGTACTCCCACAACAGGCCGCTCACCTGCATCATGTACGCTATATTTCAGGTTCGTGATCGCCTTTGCTGTCCTTTTACAAGACTTTTGCAGTTTCTAACTGCTTTCTGCTTTGTTGCCTTCTCCGCCCCGACACCCTTACCCGACGCGTGTGCTTGTACCGTTCGTTGTGCAGGAGCGAGACCTACTGAAAACATTCAAGATCTCCTCGGACACTTTCGTAACGTACATGATGACGCTCGAAGACCACTACCATTCGGACGTGGCCTACCACAACAGCCTCCACGCCGCGGATGTTGCCCAGTCCACGCACGTTCTGCTCTCCACCCCCGCGCTGGATGTGAGTTCCCCAGTTTGAGCTAGGTGCTTTGCCTCGGGCAGTCGACGTGTTTCAAGGCGGTTTGAGA
Organism: Eurypyga helias; assembly: GCF_000690775.1. Lineage (NCBI taxonomy): Eukaryota > Metazoa > Chordata > Aves > Eurypygiformes > Eurypygidae > Eurypyga > Eurypyga helias. The sequence goes on along the minus strand of NW_010239865.1, from coordinate 8,085 downwards.
GCACCGCGTTGAGCGTAGGAGAAAAGCCCTGAGCTGAGTCGGTCACCGGTAGCACTCAGGCTTGCACAGAGCAGCTTGCTGCCTGCTCTTTTGAGGGCTCGGTCACTGCCAGGGAAATCTCCATCAGCAGCTTGGCCTGTAATCTCTGTTTCGTCTTAGAGAGCACATGCTGCTTGTAGGCCTTCCTTCTGAGTAGATGTCCTCAGAAAACTAATTTAAAAAGCACAACTTGTTTCTCTAAATCAGCCTCCCGTGCTGTTGAGAAATAAAATGTAAGGACCTTTCTGACCAACTCCTTTTTCCCTTCCTAGGCCGTCTTCACGGATTTGGAAATCCTGGCTGCGATTTTTGCAGCTGCAATTCATGATGTGGATCACCCCGGGGTCTCCAATCAGTTTCTTATTAATACAAGTGAGTTTTGTTTCAAATACAGTAACAACTTCAGCTGCAAACTTGGAAACTAGTGGGAATGCATGTCAGATTACGGCGAGGTCACACATGGTGGCTTTGGGAGTGCATTGCTTTCTCGAAGTGTCGCGCAGTAAACCAGTCAGACGTTGGGAAACAAAGCAGAAATGAACATGACATTCCTAACAGAGGCGGCTATTGTAGTACGATTTGCAAAGGTCAGACCTTGTGAACATTACGACTTGCTAACACCCAATAATTCTTCCAGTCCTGAGCGCAAATTTTGCCGTTCAGATAAATAACGCTGTTGCTATGACAACGGTAAAGGTGAATAGTGTGGCTCATCGTGTGCTCTGCGCCAGGCGAAGCATCTATCCCAATTCCAAACTATGGGCATTGTTTTTTGGAAAGTGTGTTTGCAGGACCCACGCTTTCTGTTGGCAGTGATTCTGAAGGCCATAATTAAGTCACTCTACTATTGCGTTCGTTAGGCCTGAGCAAAGGGCTGCTTATATTATGTACGGATGTGCTTGGGTTAGAAAACGGCACGCTCTTGCCACACGTGAGGCACAAAACAGAAAACTCCCCGATTTACTGCAGACAGACAAACATTTCAGTACCCGGGACAAGTGTTTGCGGTTTGAAATCGCCCATTTCGCACGCCGGAGTCACGTATTTCTGTTGCTTTGCTAGATTCTGAGCTAGCCCTGATGTACAACGACGAATCCGTCCTGGAGAACCACCACCTGGCTGTGGGTTTCAAACTCCTTCAAGAGGAGCACTGTGACATCTTCCAGAACCTGACCAAGAAGCAGCGCCAGACGCTCAGGAAGATGGTGATCGACATGGTATGACCTGTGCACACCCCGCTCCCCCTCTGCGGCGGAAACCTGCCTCCTGTGCATGGTTCCCTGTACCAAGGTTCTGTTTTTGCTTCTGTAAAGGTGTTGGCGACAGATATGTCCAAGCACATGAGCCTGTTGGCTGACCTGAAGACCATGGTGGAAACCAAGAAGGTGACCAGTTCAGGAGTCCTCCTTCTGGACAACTACACGGACAGAATACAGGTACGTCACCTCAGTTTCTTGGGTTTTGTGTATTCTGTTCAGGGTTAAAGAAACCGTGCTGCTGGTTTTACCGTGGCTTTTCAGGGGACCATGTAGGGGAGCTCCTGACCCAAATTTTCAGCAAATCACCACCTTCTGCACCACAGCGAGGTACAAGGTGATCCCATGTCTTTTAGGTGAAGGGGGTTCTGGTTTTAACACTTGGAGCACGGAGCTGCCAACATGCACATCCTTCTGAGGCTGAGCTTTGGAAGGCTCTCGAGTTGCCTTGCTGCTTTCTCCCATTTGTTTTTCCCAAGGAAAGATTACAAGATCGCAGGAATTTAATTTGTAACTCCATACCTAGAGCAACTCAGCGCTGAGTGAAATTAGTGAAGTACAGTCTGTTCCCTATATAATCTAATCCTTGATTTACAGAAATGACAGGGCAGTACTGGAACGGGGTTACGTAGGTAGCAGGACAGGATACATCCTGATCTTCTCCCCACTTTGATGGCCAACCTCTTAAGAACAGACTTGAGGGAAAGCTCTCCTTACATTCTTATTTCAGGGAGCTGATGACAAAACAGGCCACTCCGCTGCCATCTAAATCCTTGCGGCCACAGTTAAGTCAGGCACAGTTTTGTGTGCGTGGAAGGGATGTTACTCATTTCATAAAGCAGGAGCATTTAACCATCTGAGAGCATGACAGGAACTTTTGAATGGTGGGAAGCGCCTGCATTGGGAAACAAACCTGTGGGATGTCATTAACGCTGCCCCAGCTGCACCCTGTGGAAGTGTCGAGGCGTCTGGGAAATACGTTGCGCGTTTCATGTTTGAGGTCGACCGTAGCAGCTGCTCTCCGGGACGGTGGTGTGGGGATGTTAACGTTTTTATGGGCTGTGGCATAATCTGAGTCTTGTGGCTGAATGGTTGGAATGAAACAAGCAGATACGGCTTGAAACCGTCCTCTTTTTCCTTTTGATTTTATGAGTTTTCTGATGAATGTAATTGCAGGTTCTCCGAAACATGGTACATTGTGCAGACTTGAGTAATCCCACAAAGTCTCTGGAGCTGTACCGGCAGTGGACGGACAGGATCATGGAGGAGTTCTTCCAACAGGGAGACAAAGAGCGAGAGAGGGGAATGGAAATCAGCCCGATGTGCGACAAACACACGGCGTCAGTGGAAAAATCACAGGTAATTGGCCGTGAGCGGCATTTTTGTACTGCCTGAGCTTGGATTGTCAAAGCAGAGACGAAATTCATCTGCTTTCTCTAGCACAATTAGGCAAAGAGCCAGCTGCTCAGAGGGTTGGTTCTGATCGACCCTGACATCCCGCACTGCCTGAGGCTCCCACAGGCTGGCGAGGCTGTTGAGACGCCCTTATGTAGCCCTTGGCGTCTCCTCGTTTCCAAGTGCCTGTCCATCTTGCCCTGTTTGTGTCCCAGTTTACAGAGCGAGTTGGTTTCTTTCCCTTCCCCGGGCGTGAAAAGTGCGATTCCAATCTCCCCTTCCTTCTGCCAGCTCTCCTCCACCTTCCTCCCCATCCAGCCTCCTAAATTAGCACCTCCTGAACCTGCCGATACCGTACCCCGTGTCAGACACTTAGAGCAATGCCAGCCCCGCTGAACTGAGGGTTAGGAGCTTCTCCCAGGCTGAGATCCCCCTGGGGACACTGAAGAGTCTGGCTGTAGGTCGCTGTTCAGCCTTGTGCAGAGCGGTTTTGGGGTGCATGACTTGGCCGGTCAGGTTAAAGGTCTGATGGAGCTGTTGCCTGTGGGTGAAGTCAAGGGAATATTTATTTATGTCAACACAAACCTTAAAAGGAACTGAATGTGTCTTGTTTTTTATGATCAACTGGCTCATCCCGAGTTCTGATTCATAGATGAAGCGGTTTCAGGGTCAGATTTTGTTCTGACCTGTGTAGCATAGGCCGTAAAATTTCACCCGGTCAGTCTGTAATGAAGCCGGTCATTTATGTTTGCCTAAACATATTCCAGTCTTTATACAATTAATGGTGCCTTGGATGTTGTTTTTAAATGACTCGAGCCAGTCATCATCGAGGTTTTTCAGCTTGAATAAGTAACGAAATTGATGATAATTATTTCCAAATGTCCTCTAGGGCTAAGCCAAGTGGTTTCAAAATTATTCACTCGACCGCACGGTGATTTTGTTGGAAAAATCTGTCTTACTTGTTAACCTAACAAGAAATGAATCCTTCGGCCAGGCTTGGCCAGAAGATGCCCATGTGCTCCGCGTGTGAGCTCCAATAATTTTTTCATTTCACATAACGCACCTCCCAGAGGTTTCAAAATGACATTTTTGCAATGTAAAAAGGACCGGAGTTGCGCAAAGTGGCTACCGTTGAGGTTCCAGCCGGTGGCAAAGGAGAAAGGGAGGTGGCACATCCATGCCAGAGCCAAACAAGGAACTGATGGGCAAACACTGCACAACCGCGTGTGAGCTCCAATAATTTTTTCATTTCACATAACGCACCTCCCAGAGGTTTCAAAATGACATTTTTGCAATGTAAAAAGGACCGGAGTTGCGCAAAGTGGCTACCGTTGAGGTTCCAGCCGGTGGCAAAGGAGAAAGGGAGGTGGCACATCCATGCCAGAGCCAAACAAGGAACTGATGGGCAAACACTGCACAAGCGTTTCGAAGCCCGGTACCTCTTTTTTTTTTTAAGCCCGGTGCTCAGCCATCTGACCGGCCGTTCCGTGATCTGGGGTGTTTGTTTAAAGGAGGAATGACCTGGTTACGGTGACTGATCTCCGGCCCTTGGTGCTGTAGAGCCCTCGAGCCTTTGGGGTGGTGGCCAAGCCATCAGCTCACCATACACCATTATTCCTTTTTTCACTCTAAAAGTGCTCCGGAACATGTGCCGCAGGAAATTGTCATCACCTTTTTGTTCGAGCTGCCTCAACAGTCGGTTACAATTGAATGTTAATGGTTCTATTGACATCCTGTTGTGTCTGAAGGAGGCATGTGCGATTTCCAAAGCAAACATCTGCACGTTGGGTCGGGCCCCTCCGAGAGCCGTTTTCCTGCCGCACAGCAGTGTTGCACAGTGGAGCGGAGCGACACGCTCTGCCAAGACGGAAGAATTTCAATCCTCTTTATGGCCATTCAGTTTTCTCCATCCTGGACGTACGTCCAGACCATTGAGAAGTGATTTAGCTCGGGGCTTACGCGCCAGCCAGCAGAAGGACTGACGGCCTTGGCCGCAGCCCTCGCTGATTCCACCGCTGGCATGTCCCTCCATGGAGTCGGGCAACAGCGGTCTGCCCGCCTTCGTGCTGGAATACGGCTGGGGATGAGCTGACCTGCTCTCTGCGCCCTTTCCCAAACCAACCCAAAGGACAGGGAGGCTCTAGCAGGACCAGCTCTGCAGGGAAACACGGTGGCTGCTGTGGTAGAGGAGAAATGCTGGAACATTTAAAGGTGCAGCACCACAAACCAGTTCAGAACAGGTACAAGCTGCACACGCTGTAGTAAAACACACCTAAAGGTCCAACTTCAGTCCATAAAGCAGCGTCATTTGGTGCTGGGAGGGCTGCTCACCCTGGGAGTGCTGGGTTTTCACCGCTGCCACCCACATTGGTACCCCGGGGTAAGGCAGGGCTGCCACAAAGGCACCACCCTTGTTCGCAGTCACCAGGGGACCCTGTCTGGGAGGCAGCACACTGTCCCGGGGCTCAGGGTGGAGGCAGTGAAATGTCTCTGTGCACCAACAGCTGGTAGGAGGCATCGCTCAGTGGGATGCTCTGTCCTCAGAGCGATAGCTTTGCCTGATTCCGCAGGGCAAGGGTTGATCTGCAGTCAGGAAAGGGCACCCGCAGGGATATTGGGGCCAACAAGGAAGCTGGAGGGGACTTTTTACAAGGGCAGGGGGTGACAGGACAAGGCGTCATGGGTTTAAATTGAAAGAGGGAGATTGGGATTGGACGTCAGGAAGGAATTCTTCCCACAGAGGGTGGGGAGGCACTGGGACAGGTTGCCCAGAGAAGCTGTGGATGCCCCATCCCTGGAAGTGTTCCAGGCCAGGCTGGATGTGGCTTTGAGCAACCTGGTCTAGTGGAAGGTGTCCCTGCCCATGGCAGGGGGGGTGGAACCAGATGATCTTTAAGGTCCCTTCCAACCTGAACCATTCCATGGTTCTGTCATTCTGTGATATTTAAAATCACACGTGCAGCCGGGGCTGGGATCGGCAGCTCCATCGCTGAGTTTCCAGGTGGCTCCTGATTTAGTTAAACTTTCACCCAAGGTTTGATGTCGGACAAGATGTCAGCGTAGAGCAACGTTGTAGGTGCAGCTTTGGGTACCGGGTGTCTCTGGTTAGCCGGTGCTGGTCCGGGGGCTTGCTCTGAGGCGGGTGTTTTGCTTGTAAAAACCAGGTATAAACAGGATTTGAGCTCTTCAGAAGCCCGTCCACTCGTAGCCGTCCCTTCCCTAAGCTGTGTGTCCCTGTGTTTCTCAGGTGGGATTCATTGACTACATCGTCCATCCGCTCTGGGAGACGTGGGCCGACCTGGTGCAGCCTGATGCGCAGGACATCCTGGACACGCTGGAGGACAACAGGAACTGGTACCAGAGCATGATCCCTCAGAGCCCGTCTCCTCCGCTGGAGGAGCGGGGCAGGGACTGCCAGAGCCTGATGGAGAAGTTCCAGTTTGAACTGACGCTGGAGGAGGAGGATTCGGACGGGCCGGAGAAGGACGGCGAGAGCGTCGGCTACTTCAGCAATACACAGACACTCTGCGTGGCCGATGCGGGGGAGGAGGATTCGCAGAGGGAGGCAAACATAGAAATTGTGACGGAAGATACGTCTCCTGTCGACACATAATGCCCCGTACCCGTGTGAGTGGATTTGAAACACTTGGTGAGCGTGCAGGCAGTCTGAGGGACTAGCCTGCAGCCTGGGCCTGAGGCCCTTGTCCAACGCGGGCCCAAAGATCTTCCCAGCTACTTGAGATTGGAGTCAGGGGTAGGGATGGTGTAGTGAACGATCGCTCAGGAAATGAAGGGGTGACTCGCGCTGCGGCTTGCGCCGTGTCGGCAAAGCCGCGGCGTCGGCCTGGAGCTGGCTTGGGTCGCCGAAGGGTAGATGACACACACTGAGAGATTTTTATACCGTTAGTTTGGGAATTTATACCAGTTAGACTGATAGAAACTACTGATTACTAACGCTCCATGTAAAACCTGCCCACCTGACCACCTGTCTGCAGACCTGTGTGCCTTCTTTGTAAACACTTTCCTGTCTTTTCCAGTCTGTGAACTAAATACGCGGAGTTTAGTAGAAAAAGCGACGCAAAGCGTTTCAAAATTGACGGAGACTTTTTTGATTCTTCCTGTTACAGAGTCTTCCTTTTTTCACGGGCAATACCTGTCACTTTATCGCAGTTAATCACTTTTACAGGCTAAATCGAAGGGAAAACCCTCTGTTTCGCATCGCTGCGCCCTCTAATCCCCTCCCGAACCCCCCGGGCGACCCC
>NW_010239865.1:0-1003 GCF_000690775.1 Eurypyga helias | reverse complement strand
GCCTGCGACGCGCGTTCCCCCCCCGGCAGCTCCGTGGCTCGCTGGAAGTTGCACGCTCGGGTGTTTGTGTTTCTCTCGCCTGTCGTTCACCTTTCCTAGGTTTAGGTCCTGCACTGCCTTGAGCTCTAACACCTCCATTACTGTTTATAACAGTGTATTTATTACGTAATGTATATACTGTAATGTTTTGTAAGTTATTAATTTATATGGATTAACATTGCCTGTCGGCGGCAATGTTAATTACGTAGAAAACTCGGAATAAGAGTTGCCTTGCCTTTTTTTTTTTTCCCTCGTAACCTTTTGTATCGCATAAAATAGGAGAACCTGAACGTAGCTGAAGAGACAGACGCAACCCAGGAAGGGCATTCGGGTGGCAGCCGCCCGCGGGGGCTTCGTCTTCACGGCGGAGGGGGATCCCCACCCCAGAGCGAGCGATTGGAAGTGCTGGAAATGGTTTTGGGGAGGGGGGAGGAGGGCGAGGGAGGGGAGAATGGAAGCAAAGCAACCAACCCCCGCCAACGGGCCGGCTTTTAGGTGTCACGTTCCAGTTTCTGAACACCCCAATGTGAATCTCTATGACAAAAATGTGAACTGATGTAATAATTGTGCTGTGAAACTTCCGACAAAGCTTGTCCGGCGTCGTGAGCCGTGTTGATCTCAGTTTGTACAATAACGTTTCAAGCTTCTGGTCCAACTTGTGACTAATTAGTTAACGACAATAGCACAGTTGTGCATGATCAGTGGGTTTGTTTGTCTGTTGAACGCTGCGTTGTTCCAGGTGGTTATTCCCTCATTCCCCAGAGTTTCACACCCTGTATGTGCAGTATTACCGGTTGTGTTCAGATGCATTCTTAAGAGATTTTTATATGAAGTGAATAAATGACAGCATGACCCCGCTGCGCCTCTTCCTGCTGCCCTTCTGACACCCGGCGCCTGCAGGGTCGGACCCTCCCCTGGCCGAAACCCAGCGCGGACGCAGACCCCTCGTCTTGCCGGCGGGACC
>NW_010239864.1:0-201 GCF_000690775.1 Eurypyga helias | reverse complement strand
CCACCTCTCCGAGGCAGGCCGAGGCTGGGGACCTGGCGAAAGGCACGTCTGGTCCTCGAGCGTGGAAAATCCCTGGGGATGCTGATCCCTGTCATGGGGCATCCCCAAATCCTCCCACGCCCACTCAGGAGGGGCTGGGGGCACACCCCCACGCTCACCCTGGGGCTGGGTGTCCCCGTGCCGGGCACCAAGGGTGCTGAT
>NW_010239863.1:913-1136 GCF_000690775.1 Eurypyga helias | reverse complement strand
CGCCCTCCGCCCCATTCTTTTACCCCGCCGGTTCTTCCCGACCCAGGTCGGCGCGACACATCGTGGAGGGCGGAGAGCCGGACGCTCGGTTCCGCACCTGCGCACGCACCGCGGCCGAAGAGGCCCTGGGAGAAGGGCGATGGCCTTTTTTCCTTCCCGGAGCTCCGGCAGCAGGCAGCGGAGCAGGAGCCGGGGAGCCCAATCCAGCACCCCTCCTTCATCG
>NW_010239863.1:318-881 GCF_000690775.1 Eurypyga helias | reverse complement strand
GAGGAAACCCGAGGAAAGGCTGGGCCTGCCAGCCAGCCAGCTGAGTCTGAACACAACGCCTGGGAAGGAAGACTTCGGCCTAGACCCCATTTTCTGCCCCCCGTTTTTATAGCTGTGTTATCTCCTTTTCTTCCTTCCTTTTTTTGGGGTTTTTTTTTGCCTTTTTTTCCCCATCTTTTTTGCTTTTCGAGGTGGGGGCAGGATGATGATGGAGGGATGTAATTCTTGCAGAACAGAAAAGCCAGGCCCGAGAAGGAGTTTCTTTTGACTGCTCAGGGTGATCTATCCAGGCCCTCTAATTAGACAGGGATCCGGGGTGGCATTAGTTTCCAAACATTTTAATCGAGCTTTAAGCAAAGCTCTTTTCAATGGCAGGAGATAAATGTAGCAACTGTTACCGTGCCTCTGAATGGCCACCTCCCATGGCGGGCATTCAGCTTTCCTTTCACAAGCCCTAACCAGTTTAGTCTATGGACCCAGCAACACTCCACGTATCTTCTAATTAGTCTAATTAGAAAGGTGGATTGATAGATGCAAGGAAGACAGAGTTAAGTTAGGAAGAT
>NW_010239863.1:0-253 GCF_000690775.1 Eurypyga helias | reverse complement strand
GGAAAAATAAATAAAGGAAAGGGGAAAAAGGAGAAAAGAATAAAGAGAAAAAGGAGCGTTACGGAGCCTGACACGAAGGACATGTCCTGAGGGGCAGGAGCTCCTATCTCTTAATTGCGGGGCACACATAACGGAGGTGCCTTTCCTGGCCGGGTTCTCCCCTACTGTGCTGAGCTATTTGCCGTCCCGGGCTGGAAGCTCTCCCTCCCCATTGCACGGCACAGCCCCGGCCCGGGCCGCGCCGTCGGTGCAC
>NW_010239862.1:55093-66433 GCF_000690775.1 Eurypyga helias | reverse complement strand
CGTGCAGGTCTTCCAGCACGCCGTGCCCGCCGAGGGCAAGCCCGTCACCAACCAGAAGAACTCCGGTAAGGGGCTGCCGGCGCGGGGAGGAGGGGTGCGCTCTCTCGGCGGCTCTGGCCTTTGGGGAAGGAATGATGTAATGCTGACTGCTCTCCTGGGAGCGGTGGTTTCCTCTGGAATCCTCTCGTGGGGCTCTGAGCAAAGCCGAGTCCCTGCAGCATCCTCCTGAGTCAGTAACAGTCTCCAGACTTGCAGCGTTTCCCTCTTTCCCCTTCTGTATCCCATAGGATAGCATCAGTTAAGATCTGCATTTGCAGTAAAAGGTTTCTGACCTTCTCGTGAGCTGTTTGGTATTTTACAATCCCATCCAGACCCTTGAGGCAGAACGGTGCCATGAATCTTGTGTTTAAAAAAAAAAAATCTGATGCAGCTCTTAAACATTCCAGTTTAATTCTTGTCCCCTTGATCTCTCAGGGAGATGTTGGATCTTTTCCTGTCTCAACGCAATGCGTCTTCCTTTCATGAAGAAATACAACATCGAAGAGTTTGAATTCAGCCAGTCATATCTCTTTTTCTGGGATAAGGTACAGTACAGGTGGTGCCAGGACAGCTTATGCCACTGGGGATTTCTGCTGGGACAGAATTTTTTCCAGGCTGGATGTCTTAACAATCGAGGTGGAAAACATACACGAGAAGAAACTTCAAAGCATCTTTAAATATGTATTGTAAATGTGGGTTGAGCAGAGTGGGGCTTTCAGCTCCCAGTTAGCTGTCAAGATGTTCATGTTTTGGAACAGTGAAAGCTTGCTTTCAGGTGTTGTGTTCCCAGAGTTCCTTGTAGGGGAAGCAGGACTATAACATTCTGTTGAGCTTAGCCGTGCTTGTGACCTGCTGATCTGTGAGCTGTGTGCCCGATTCCCCGAATGGAAATAGAGAAAGTCTCCTACTAGTTTGGGTCAGGCTCCACTGCGTAACTGCTATTTCACATTTCCTGCTCCCCTACCCTCAAGCTCTGTGCTAACTCACTCCTAAATATTTGGTCTGTGACAAAAACGAGTTTATAGGTTAAGCCCTGGAATGCTAGAGGGAAAAGAGGAACGTTGGTAGAAGAGTGGAAAGTAGCTTCGGCTGGGTTCTTCAGAACTGGATGCTGAAGGAGGAATTAATGCCCAATGTCGCACTGAAAACCTCTGTTTTTCCTGTCCCTCTGGTCCAGGTTGAACGCTGTTACTACTTTTTAAATGCCTTCGTGGAAACGGCTCAGAAAAAGGAGCCTGTGGAAGGAAGGCTGATACAGTTCCTGCTCTCCAACCCCACGAACGACGGTGGACAGTGGGATATGCTGGTCAATCTTATCGGTAAGAGCACTGGTCAGCTGGGGCCCTTCCTGAAGTTGCACACTGCTTTGAGATAAGGGAGGAACAGAAGAAATTGAGTTTGAGAGCTGAAATTTGCTAAGGAACATGCCATTACCCAATGCCATTTTTTAATCAAAGACCTTTTTCAGGCCAACTTATAAATATTAACCTTAAATTTTCTCTGGGGTCTTTGCTCTTGGCATATTGCTGATCACAGAAGCTCAGATCAGCAACTGGTGTAATGGGATATCCCAGACTTTCCATTTAGTAGAAAGGTTCAGGCATGGACACCATTTGTTTATATCCATGTATACAATTCTTAGGGCACAGAGTAAGGAAACAACACTGCTAGACCAGGGTGTGCCTACAGCTGCAGAACCAAAACCAAATAGGTTGCAGCCTGAAGAAAGATGGTATGAAGATCAGTGAGAGGGAAATGATGAGGAATGTGGCCGTGCTGGTCTTGCAGAGATCCAGCTTGATCGGGATCTTCCTTACACTGATGAAGGAGATACTCCTATCTAAATTACACTGGCATTTGCTTTCATTTGTGTTGTGAAACAACGCGATGCCTTTTGTACATCAAGTCTGTAATGTAAGTTTAGACTCACAAAAGGAATTTGTTTCCTTGAAGCCTGGGGGTTAGGTTTTTTTGCCATCCCAATGTTCTAAATATTTAACCAGGGCAGAGAAGATTTTGGATGTTGCTGTTACATCCAGAGCATTGCATGGTGCCATCTCAGATTGGTACCATAACATAGGAAGCAGTGGAGCTGTTGCAGGTGTTTCGTAAATGCTGAGAAGGAAAGGAGACTGGGAAGTCATAGCATCACAGAATGGTTTGGGTTGGGAGGGACCTTAAAGCCCACCCAGTCCCACCCTCTGCCATGGGCAGGGACACCTTCCACCAGACCAGGTTGCTCCCAGCCTCATCCAGCCTGGCCTTGGACACCCCCAGGGATGGGGCATCCACAGCTTCTCTGGGCAACCTGTCCCAGGGCCTCCCCACCCTCTCTGGGAAGAATTCCTTCCTGCTATCCAATCTAAACCTCCCCACTTTCAATTTAACCCTGTTACCTCTTGTCCTGTTGCTACAGGCCCTTGGAAAAAGCCCTCTCACAGCTTCCTTGTAGGCCCTTTCAGGTTAAGTCAGTCACTTAACCTTAGATAAAATCCATGGAATAAGAGGCCCAGGTTTTTAGAAGATAATTCAGTAGCTTAATATTCAAGTAATCATTCTTTTTCTGGTGAAAAGAGCTTTTTAAAAAGCACAGGTTAGTTCAGAACTCTGAAGTGTTGGATTAAATGATACTGAGCAGTCCAGGGATTCCACCTTTTGGCACTCCTGTGGAATGTGGGTCAGAGGTCAAGATTCAGTCACAAATTAAAATGTAAACTTTGAGTACTTGTAACCTTTGAATAAGAGACTTTCCCTTACAATCTCTGCATTGAAACGGACTGTATTTAGCTTTTACGTGGGAGAAGTGGACGCACTAGCGTCTTCTGGGCAGGAAAGAGTTGTTAACCCATAGCTTTATTATTTCTAGAAAAGTATGGTGTTGTCCCCAAGAAATACTTCCCGGAGTCTCATACCACAGAGGCAACCAGAAGGATGAACGAGATCCTGAACCATAAGGTAAAATTGATTTAGGCCCTACAGATGGAGGGGGATGGGAATGGCTCTGTTCCAAGTGTTGCTACGCTACTGTCTCTTTATTGACCAAAGTACTAAATGCATCTCGGCAACTTAACTTGCTTTTATTCAAAAAGCAGCCTAAAGTCTTGGCGAAGTCTGCTGTTCATCTCGGAACATGGAGCAGGAAGGTGTTTCTGGGAGCTGGCCTTTGCCAGGCTTCAGGAGCCTCAAAGTACCCCACGTGCTTTCAGTAGCAACTGCTCCTCATCCTCCAATTAATTCTTGATGAGTGGCTGACGAAGTCTCTTTCTGCAAAGCTAGCACTTGGTGTCTAGGTGACTTTTCTCTGCCCCTCGGTATTTCATTTACCAGTACTCTGGGGTTTCTACTGCCAAATGGGATGGAAAATAGATTAAAAATGTATTTTCAAACCACTGAATCTTAAAAATCAGCTTTTAGTATAGGGGTGTGCAGCTTTGCCTGAAGGCAGGTGTAAGCTGGCTCCCTAAACTACGACGTGAATGAGTGTGGGGAGGTGCTAGTGTGGACAGCTAGATAAAAAGGGTAATTAAAGCATTTTTTTACAGTGGGCTTTGATTACTTTTTCTTTTCCAGTTCCTATGGTACGTGCTCAGGGGAAACTGCTGAGATCCACATAAAAAATGTAAAATAGGTGCTGAAGTGAGCTCAGATGTAACGAGTGGTGGTAATGTTATCATAGTCCTGAGCGCAGCAAACCAGCTGGCCTCGTGGGAGCCCTGCTCCCTGTTCCTGGCCTTGGGGATGGTGACAGTAATGGGAGGCACCTGCCGCTCTGGGGTGTTTCTGCCTGCAGCGGGGAAATGCTCCCTCCTTCATCAGCTGGGGGATCAGATATGTGTTAGAACTGCAAAATCAGTTTTGCAGCCTGAAGACAGTCTGTTCTGCGAGTCACGGAGGTGGTGGGGTGTATGGAAGTTGCAGCAGCTGTTACAGAGCCGAGGGAGATCAAGCCTTCGGGAGAGCTAATGGCTGTAAGCTTCAAATCAGTGGCTGGAAACCAGTAATTGCGTTGCAACTATTTGTTAATCTCAAGTCTTTTAAATCATTCAGTTATCTTGATTTTTTTTTTTAAAGAATCCATACCTAACAAAGCCTGAAAGGGATTTTCTTTTCCTTTTGAGAACAGGTTCTGAAGAGTAAAATAGGTGCATGAAACAACCAGGTGGGAAGTTCTGAAAACTGATTAGGTGGCACTGCTCACACCCTTACAATAAAATTACTTTCTCCTCAAACAGATGAGAGAATACTGCTTGCGGCTAAGAAACATGGTGGAAAGTGGAACACTTAAAGGAGAACTCTGTGCTGCAATGGACACGATGATAGAAGAGGTAAATCACTGGTGTGACACCAGTCTTGGAACACGAGGCTAGAATGGGTGAGATTTCTTGCCTGCTCTTATCCCGCCGATATTGGATGAGCCAAAACAAGTGCCAGGGGTTTGTGTAGCCGTGTGCTTGGCGGTTTTGATTTTGAAGTGGCTTGTTGCTGATTCCATTCTGAATTTTTCTGATGCTTCTAGGCAAATGTCCCAAATCTATAGATGGCAGCACTGTGACATTTTAGAGGCATCTGCCCCATGCTGTAGGGAAGCAGCATGTTGTTTCTTGAGAGATCATCAGGCTTTTATGAACGGTAGCAAGGAGATGGGTTGAAAATTGCATTTTGATGGCCTTCAGTATCTTGCAGCACAGGTGTTGTGTCAGAAACTCCCCACAAGAGAGCAGTGAAGAACCACAGAAGGGGCTGCTCTGCCTTATGGAAGGATGTGAGCTGGGCACAAGGCTGCATTCAGCTGTGCTCCGATACTGGGGCGCAGCAGAGGGAGGAATCGCAGCATCTGCTTCTGGCTGTTTGAATCCACTCAAAAATGACTTGAGTCAGCAGGGCTGATGTGCATGATGTGCAGCGTGTGTAGCAGCTGGTCCTCCAGCGGGTCACGCGGAGTATGACAGTGACACATCTCATTTGTCTTATCAAGTAGGAGAACTACTGAGTTCTTAAATGGAGAAAAGGAGTTTTAAAAGCTCAGACTGTTTCAGTTTAGCCAGGTGTCTGCATTTAGAAGTGTGCATGTAGTGTTTCTCAAGCATACGATGCCAAGTGACCCAGTGGTTTTGGTGTCTGTCACTAGATTACTCCGTAGTCCTGATTAAGTGTGTTTTAGTTTTTCTGCCATCCAGTAAAAATCAGGGTTAGGCAGAGCCTACCCTGGGCTGTTTCTGTAAAGCTTCAGGCAGTTCCACTGATAAGCAAATATTATGTTGGTTGGGTTTTTGGAAATTCATCTTTGCCCTTTGTGTAAAAACCTGTAGGTTCTTTTTTTATCTAATTTTAAGATTAGATTGAAAAGGAAAACTGCTTCGTGTTCCTCGGGTCATACCACTGAAACCTCATCAGCAGTAGTTCTGTGCCTTGAACCCACCCTGTTACATTGCTGACCAGCCCTTGGCTCAGAAGGGAATTAACATGCATCCAGTGTGTGTCCGAAGGCCCCTGGAGGGTCTCGCAGCAGACATAAAAATGTCCTAGAGACGTTCACATCCAGGGCACTGACATGCGGGTCACTGCAAATGTCTGTTCAGAGCATCCTACCCTCCGACAAGGGATCCTCCAGCCGGTGTTAAGGGCTCGTTAATGGCAGTTTCCACTCTCGAAGGCGGTCGTGCCTCATCCTCTGAGGCTGGCGCAGGATCTTCTCCTGCAGTAGCAGTGGCAGGTTGCAGCTTAAGTGGATTTATTTTCCGTAAACGCTGTGATTCAATTATGCGATTGCTGCTGTCTCGCATACTTGACAAACGCTCAGTTTTGAGGTCCGAGGCTGCTCTTGTGTCATCTGTTTATACGTCTGTTGCATCTGGTTTTGCATGAGGCAGAGCAGACGGTGGTCTTGCCCGGTGGAGCTTGATTTGCGGAGCAGATCTTGGCTCTCGTGCTGGGAGGCCCCGCTCCAGTGAGGATGGGGTGATTGTACGGGAGCACAAGGGTAAATATTCACTCCAGAACTCTCTAAACATTCTTATCACACCAGTGCACAGCAGGTCAGGAGATGAAATCAGTGCAGTGTGTGTGATGGAATTTGTCTTCCGTTACTGTTGCCTCCCCCCCACCCCCCATTCCTTTTGGGTTTTGGCACAAGCCGCTGCGTCTTTGCCTTATCTTGGCTCTAGCTGTTGTTAGAGTGATGTAAGTCACCTTTCAGTTGAAATATGTCACCTGATGTTATTGATAGAGGAAATGTGTGAGATGCTAAGAGATGGCCTGCGAGGGGTGTGGTGGCAAAACAATTGAGGGAGGCTGTTCCAAGGCCCCACTGTATGTCAGCCTGAGACTCCAGTCTCCATCGTTTTCCTTCCTCTGGCTGGAGCCCGCTTGCTCGTGGCTCTCCTCAGGCATTTTTCATCCTTATTTTCATGTGGGGTTATCGGAGGTAAGGTGGGTGTATCCACAGCAAAGCCTACCTTTTGTGCAGCCTGTGCAAGATTAAATATTTACGGTAGTTAAAGAGCAGATGTAAATCCCTATTTATTGAGAAATAAATGTGTGAGTTCTGCCAGTAAGAAACACTAAGCCCACACCCTTGTTTCAACCCATAATTAATCTCTTCACTTGTTTTCTTGAGTTGCTTGGAGCAAGAACACCTTTATTTGTATTTTGGGTGCAGCCAAAGAGTGTTACTTAGCACGAGCACGGTGTTCCTCTTGCCATCAGCACAGAGCGCTCGCTGGCACAAAGCTGCTG
Organism: Eurypyga helias; assembly: GCF_000690775.1. Taxonomy (NCBI): domain Eukaryota; kingdom Metazoa; phylum Chordata; class Aves; order Eurypygiformes; family Eurypygidae; genus Eurypyga; species Eurypyga helias. The sequence continues at coordinate 59,659 of NW_010239862.1, read as the reverse complement.
CTTCTGGAGCCTCGGGATCTGTGCAAATCAGCTCGATTGCCTCCAGGAAGAGAAATATTCTGTCTCCCCTCCTGTGAAAAGTCAGAGCGTGCAGACTGACAGCTTAGGAACGCTGGCAGAAGCCACAGGCGTTGGATCCTAGTCGAGAAGGTGCAGTTGGGGTTTGACTCCCCCTAACCTGAAATAACCTTTTGGTTCCTTGCAAGGAAAAGACTTGCCTTGTGTTCAGGACAGGGCCGGGGCTGAAGGAGACCAGTGTCAGCTGAAGTAAACCAGATTCAAACCTGTTTAAATAGGATGGAATTCTCTGTCCCCAGAGTACCTGTGGCAGGGCCTGCTGAGTATCCCTGAAGACAGTCATCTGGTGATGCTGCCTATGAGTTAGCATGTTTTGTGAGAGCCCTGTGAGAAAGTGCAGCAGGGATGATGACTTGAAATGTGGTCAGCATTTTGGGGCAAAGCTCAGTAGAAAGCTGCCAGCTGTGAAGGATGGCCCAGGCAGGGATCTTGAATGTAATTGCATAACCTGCCATCTCAACCCTAAACTGTTTCATGTATTGCAACTGGGGAAGACTGTCCTGGCCTTGCTGCTTTTCCAAAGCCTCGTGGTTACAATCCAAATGGACATTACAGGAAAGAAAGGATTAGTACGGGGGAAGCGGTGGGATAAAATGCTCTGCTGAGTGCCTGTTAGGAGGTCTGGCTTGTCTCTGCGCAGGGCAGGGCACCTGCTGGAGGGCTGATGCTGGGTGCCTAAGCCTTGCTAGAATCATATTGATTAAGTTTCTCCTGCACTGGGAAATGTCCTGGTTGGAGGAGCTTCAGAACAACTTAAGGATGGTTGGAATGAGGCTGGGCAGCGTATTGGCCTTGGCGTTTGGCTGCTGCATTCCTAGGATAACCAGCACTTAACCCTAACCTTCTGTTTTCCCTCATGGTTTATAGGAGAATGTCGGGTGTGAGATTGTTGGGTTTCTTGTGGCCTTTCAGATTGTTTGAACTGTTGAAACACCTAGATGTCTGGAGCTGAGTGAAAACAATTCACGTGTGAATGCTTATTCATGTTCTTCAAAGGTGACTGTTGAGGTATTTCTCCAGCCGGTTCTCCTGTGGAGAACTCCCTTGATCCGTGGCACCACTGTGGTAGGAGAGACAGACCCTCATGCTTCAGCGAGCTCACTGCCCTTTGCTTCTCTGGGCAGGTGTTCCGAATAGTGAGTACTTGCCTGGGCAGCCCTCCGGAGAACTTCTGCTGGGAGTTCCGGGATAAGGAGAAGAACTACCACAAATACGGCCCTGTGACACCGGTCCAGTTCTACAACGAGCACGTCAAGCCTTACTTCAACATGGAGGACAAGGTTGGGCCTGCTGAAAGGCAGTAGCTTCCCAAGATGTGGGGGTTTTGTGCTGCTAAGCCACTTACTTCCCACTGTTGCAAGTGCACTGTCCACCCTGTGGCATGGGGACCGCTCCCACAAGTTGATGGCCCCGTATTTATCCTCCACCTTCTCCCGCTGGTGCTCTACCCTTCAATTAGCTGTGATCTCACACTGCAGTCCGTGGTTTTGTAACGATAAATACAGTGGTCAAATCAGACGTAAAATGCCGTAAGACAGCCACTGGAGAGCAGCAGTGACCTGCGGAGCCATGATCTTAAACCAAAAAAACCCCAAACAAGACCCTGAACCTGGTATTTCAGCCGAGTGGGTTGGTGGTGGATGGGATGGAAGTGATTCTCTGAAATCAATCTAGATTCACTTCTCTGATTTCGGTTACGTCTCACCTTAACTTGTGACAACTTGGCTTTTGGCAGATTTGTCTAGTAAACGATCCTCGACCTCAGAACCCGTACAACAGGCTGTACACGGTGGAGTACCTGGGCAACATGGTAGGAGGGAGAAAAACACTCTACAACAACCAGCCTGTCGATGTCTTGAAAAAATTAGCTGCTGCATCCATTAAGAATGGCGAGGTTGGTCTGGTTTCTCCTCGTGGGTGGTGTGGTGCTGCTCTTGTAACATAAAACTCACGGGGATGTGGCCTAGACACGACTCTTCCTTCCGTTGTAGGCTGTGTGGTTTGGCTGCGATGTTGCAAAGCACTTCTACGGCAAGCTGGGAATCAACGACTTGAATATGTAAGTAGAAGATCAAAACTGAGTGTCATTTGGGAGACTTGGCTGGGACATAAGCAGAGGGAACTAATCTGTACATACTTTGGGTTATGTACCCAAAAAGGGCATGTTTAATTTGGCTGCAACAGAATTTTTTCCATTTGTTAGCTAAAGTCTGAATCCTTTACAGATACACTGTGATTGTTAAATATTCTTGTTTGAATCATCCGGTGTCTTGTGAGAAGCTCCTAAGGGGATCAGTCTCCTGCACTCATTCTGACACTGAATGTTGTTGAACTCGTACGCCTGTGCACGGGCTCCCGGTGCAGCGTGGCCTACCCTGACAGAGTCCCGCGAATCCTCCCCGCATCCTTTGTGACGCTGCTGATGTGGCTCTCTACTAGATTTAATCACGAGCTGGTGTTTGGTGTCTCCATCAAGAACATGAACAAGGCGGAGAGGTTAATCTTCGGAGAATCCATGATGACCCATGCCATGGTCCTGACAGCCGTCACCGAGAAGGTAGAGTCCACCTCCTGAAGCCGTGGTGCTTGTGATGTATGTGAATATTCTGGAGGGTTGTTTGTGTTCCGGGCTCATTCCCGGGGGGTAAGCTGTTGGGCTGGGGTTCGGCGTGTGTGCCACAACACCCTGGTGCACAAGGCTGAGGCTGTTGGAGTGTTCAAAGGGATAATTAACAGGGAGGGAGGAATTTTAGACAAGTACTTCTTTCCTTCTACCTGCAAACGTTCACTGGAGAAAGGGAATAGAAAGCCAGGTTCTAGTTTTGAGGTACCAGAAAACCTATGTGAACGGATTTTTAAATGCAGATTCTGGTGTATGTTGCTGAGCAAGGAGTCCAGCACGGCAGCAAGCATTTCCCTCCCCACCCCGCTGCGTGGCTTAGCCCAGCCTGTGTTACAGCCTCCTGTCCAGATGCCAGCAGGAGGCACTTTGCGACAGTCCTAACCTCCCGCAGCTCAGTGGCATGTGACCTCCCCGACCCACTCATAACTGGGGAAGGAAAAGGGTGTCCAAAATAGCTCTGTGGCGGACAGTAGGCTGAGATGAAGCCACAGCTCAGTCTGTTCTTGGCAGTATAACAAAGCACATGCGAGGTAAAACAGAACCATGTGAAAATTTACAACTTGGGGTTATCCGTGATGTCGATGTTTTCCATTAATTTCCAGAAGTTGTCATTATTAAAGTTGCTTTGAAGTGATCTCTTCCTGTCCAACGTGACCTTGGCTTGAGAAGCAACAGCTTGCATGTAACCGAAAGCTTGCTGGAGCTCTGCAGTTTGAGGGCTTGATGGGACTCTTGAGTCATAAGAGTTTTTGAGTTACTTTTTATGACTCTGTGTAACTTTTCCTGCTGTGTTCTGCATTCTGAGCTCTTCATGCCTCTGTTCTGCATATGAGTGCATGAAAACATCTTTAAAAAGCTTTTAATCATTTCTCTGATACTAAAAATGGTACTTCTGGACTGTTGAAGGCTTCACAGCTGGAGTGGATGTACTGATCGTGCCCAGTGGCTGTGCTTCACTGGCAGCTGTTAATTAGTCCGTGGCCTGAATTTTTACACTCAGGATTCCGTGTGCCTAAACATATAGCTGCATGAAGTGTGATCGAATGTGACCCAATTCCTTTAAGGAAAGGGTGTGTCAAAGATCCGTAGCTCTGAAGTCACAAGGTAGTTTAAAAGAGTTTATCCCAGGTCAAGTTCAGTGTTTAGAGGCTTTTCCACATCCAAAATGGGCTAAGTTGTTTCTTCTTGTTTGAATGTGGAATCACAGAATGGTTTTGGGGGGGAGCCACCAGTCCCACCCCCTGCCATGGGCAGGGACACCTTCCACCAGACCAGGTTGCTCCAAGCCTCATCCAGCCTGGCCTTGGACACTTCCAGGGATGGGGCATCCACAGCTTCTCTGGGCAACCTGTCCCAGGGCCTCTCCACCCTCTGCGGGAAGGATTCCTTGTGATGTCCCATCTCAATCTCCCTCTTTCAATTTAAACCCGATACCCCTTTGCCTGTTGCTACAGGCCCTTGTAAAAAGCCCCCCCCAGCTTCCTTGTAGGCCCCTACATGTTGTTAATGTCCTGTTTTATATTAAACCTGAACTTAATCTAAAGGAGCTTTGATAAACAGTTGTAAAAATGTAATACTTTGGATTTACCTACTTTATGAAAAGGCTTTGAAGATTGAAAAAATCCTATTACCATCTTACAACATAAAATTGATGTGGATTAAATGCACCTTTTGGTTAAAAACTTGATGTACATAAACCTGTTTATCCCAGTTTGCCTGGCAGCATCAAGAGCAGATGCACCCTCAGTCTGGTAGCTCTGGTGCATGTTAAGGGCTGTTCTGTCTTGTCTAATGTGAGAACAGGGGTGATGCAGCCAGGTTCCAATGAATACTAAAAATGTATTTGTGGGGTGTTTTCCAGGTTA